>NC_133621.1:182167457-182234957 GCF_048593235.1 Sminthopsis crassicaudata
CAGAACAATTAAATTATTTGTACAAAGTTATGTAGATAGTGTCACAGAGAATATAAAAACCCTGAATAATTTTATATTGAGCCACCCAGTCAACTGTTTTTAGCAAATTGATTATAATAAAAACTAAACAAGAAAATCATATTTTTCTTTACCAAATTTCAATTTTCAAGAATCATTAAGCAAAATCTTCTAATGTGCTTACTCTGAGTAACATTTTAATGACAAATTGCTCTTTATTAATTTTTTCATGAGTTTTGCTTTATTACATAAACTAGATTGGTGCCATTTTACAGACTTCAAATTCAACCCAATCCAGTCACCTTTATTCAGAACCTACTATGTTTGGGCACTGTGCTAAATGCTAGGGACATATGTAACTTAAAAACCTCAAGAATCTTATAATCTAAATTTAAGGGAGAAACAAACTACACAAGAGAAAAGGAAAGAAGAGGAGACTGGATGGAAGAGGATCCCTAGATAGGGTGGTGGATTTTTTTCTTTTTTCTGAAGATGAAATCAGGCAGAGAAACAAACACAAAGAGGAGTAGTCCTCTATAAAGGAAAACATTGGAAGGATTTTGGTACTCTGTGCTCTTCTCCAGTCCTCCACTCAGAGGAGAGAAGTAGTATCAATTAGGTTTACATTAACAGCATGGTGATGAATTTAGTGACTGGATGAATGTCTAACAATCACTTTAGGGTAAAGATTAATTTGGCAAAGTACAATACACACACACACACACACACACACACACACACACACACACAAACACACACACCAAAAGAGCAACACAATCTTGGAGAAATAAAAATTGCTGAACTCCTAACAATAAGAGCTGACCCAAAGTACAATGGGTTATATAGAGACATGGTAGATTCCTTCTCTGTGAAGACCTTCAGGAAATACTAGATGACCACTATATAGGTATGATATATCAGGGGACCATGACCATTGATTCCTGTTCCAATTCTATAATTATATGATTCTGCTTTTAACTGAAAGGACAATTGAATATTGTCAGCATAGTAAATGAACTACATAAAAATACTGATGATAACTTACATTCAAGAAAGTTTCTACATGGTGTTACAAGGAAATAAATGTGTGATAAAAGACATATTAATGAAGAGTCTGAGTTTTGAATAGGTATTTACAGATTCTTAAAAAAATTGACTTTCCCATGTCCCACCCCAGGGTGACTATGCCTTATATATACAAGACTATGCCATATATACATTTATATATATATATATATATATATATATATATATATATATATATATATATATATATATATGTCATAGAACTTAAATTTTCAGAAATTATTTGTTGCTTGGTTAATGTCCATTAAAATTAAATCAAAAGGCTTAGAAGCATGCCTTACTAAAGATACTTCATTTCAATCTGACTTCCAAGGGTATAAAACCTTTTGTTTCTGAATATACTTTGTTAGACTGAACTGTGAATCTAGACATATTTTGGCAGCAATTCTGCTATTTTCCAGTTAAGAAACCCCAGGCGACTTATTTTTTCTTACTCTAAGTATCCTCAATACTGCTAAGTGAAGCAAACCAGATTAAAATGTAATTGGGAAATATCTAACAAAATAAATAAAAATATAATAGAACATAGATAATTTTAATATGTGGTTGTCTAAATCAATGTGAGACCTGCAGGGGATCCTTATGTGTGGTTTAGTGACCTTTATTTTTAACGGAATTTGACACTGAACTGGATGACATCTCATAGTTTCTCATGAACTAATACTCTAAGATTCTATTGCCTTTATTTCCAGTAATTTGGGTTTATTACACAGAAATTACTTCATTTCAATACATCCAAAGCAGAAGTCATTCTTTTTTCCTCCTAACCCTTTATCAATACTCTTCTGAACTTCCTGGTTCCCGTAAAAAAAAAAAAAAACAAATAAACAAACAAACAACAACAACAAAACAAACACCCTCTTCCTAGCTCAAAATCTCAGTGTTCTCCTCATAACTTATCTATTACCAAATCTTCTCATTTCTAATTTCATGACATCTATGGTTTCTGCTCCCTTCTCTCTACTCATACAGTCACAATCCTAGTTCAGTGCCTTATCACCTCTTAACTGGATTATCTACATAGCCTTCTAACCAGTCTCCCTTCCTCAAGTCTCCCCACTCTAATTCACTTAGATGCCAAGATAATTTTTTTAGAGTAGGTCTCATATGTCACTCTCCAAACCTGTCCTCACCTCTCAATAAGCTTCAGCAATTCTCTGTTATTTCCAGGATCAAATATAAAACCCTCTGCTTTGCATTTAAAGCTCTTTATAACCTAACATCTTCTTACCTTTCCAGTCTACTTATACCTTACTCCCCTTCACAAAGTCTACAATCTAGCTATATTGGCTTATTTGCAGTTCCTTGAACAAAACATTTCAGAATCTCCTGACTCAATACCTTTTCATTGGCTGTTCTTTAAAATAAAAATGCTCTGCATCCTAATTTCCCTGGATTCCTTCAAGAGCTAACTCAAATTCCACTTTCTGCTGGAGGCCTACCTCCTTCCACATTTATTGCATTTTTTTTTCAGATTACCTTCATCTGTATATATTTTATATTACCTAATTACTTGCACGTTGTCTCCCCCATTAGAATAAACATTATTGAAAACAATGCTTTTTTTGTTGTCTTTTGCCTTGCTATCACTGAAACAGCATCATGAATGGCACTCAATAAGCACTAAAAGGCTTCTTAATTTAATAACTATCAGGTTCAGTCTGAGGAAAGATAAATTAAATAAAAACTTCCTTCAAATTATGCTTTCCAAATTGGGTTTTTTAAAAGATATATGTTATTACTCCATTGCCATTAACAAATGGAATTATTGATATATTTGCTAATTGTGATAAATCTGTTATACAAAAATAGTGCTATAACTAATATTTCCCCACACATTTGTTTATTGTCATTTGTCCTGTATTTTCAAACAAGACCCTGATATCAGGGAGGTAATGCCATGACCTGCAAATGAATAGGATTTAAGCAGGAGAGGGCTGTGCAAAATCACCTGCCTCACTTCCTTTTCAGAGCCCTCTGGGTCCTAGCAAGATGTGGGTCAAGATGACTGGAGATGGCATTAGTTGCAGTGGTAAACCCTGACCTTTTTAAGCTAAGGTCTTTGACAGGTTTCCGTTTGACTGAGGCAAAATCTAATCAGGAATAAGATTAGGTAAGAAATAAGGTGAAGAAGGGCTTATTTTTTTCCTACTCCAAAAAAAAAAAAAAAAAAAAAAAAAAGTCATTCTTAGAAAGGAAGATCCTCTGGGTTTCTGGTCAAAACAGAAACAATTTATATTTACATTCACTCTAAGCCAATCAGAGGCCAAACAATGACCAAGTGGAACTTGTCCTGAGACCAATTATTGGTTAATCATTGAGAGTCAAAATGATTTAAATTCAAGGCAGGCTCCTAGCTTGTAAACCCTGAAGAATCTTGTGAGCTTTCAGTAATCAAATTTTGTGCAGAGCACCTCCAGGTAAAGGTATGTTACCTTTTGTGGACAGAAAGAAGAGAAGGGAAAGAAAAAAGAAAGGAAAAAGGAAAAAAAGAAGCAAAATAAAAGGGCCATGTTGCCTAACTGACCAGATTCTGTTGTATCCCCAAGGAGGAAATTCATGCTCCTATTCATAGAGGTTATTGTTCATCCTTCATTATCATACAGAATCATGACATCAGGAAGGTGATACCATGATCTTGTCAGTGGATCCAGATGGCCCTGGAAGAAAAAGTAGGCTGGTGACTCTGCACAGCCCTCTTTCACTTAAATTCAATTCATTTTCTCCCCTAGGGTGAGATAGAATGCCAAGGTCCTCCTTTTAGTGTCTGAGTTGACCAGTCTACAGTAACAAAGGTTATCAGATTCATTGTTACCAAAGTCCCATCATTTGTTGAGAACATTGACCCTGAAAAGGGCAAAGTATGAATCTGGTATTTTTTTTTCAATCAAATCTTTCTAAAATGATGAGTTCAACAAAATACAATAACATTTTATACCATAGCTCACCTAAACATCATTGCTTTAATAGCCTATTTTTTGTTTCTCCTTCACAAAACTGGTGACAACTACCATTCAGAATTTATAACAGCTAAGATGAACATTTTCAGAGGTTAGGATACTGAGACAAAGCATTTCATATGAGATCTCAGCTGTTCCAGCAATAAATTTTTATTCCATGTTAAAGAATAAATATAATGATGTGGGATACAATATTTTAAAAATCTAAAACGTACCTCTTTTAATATAACAAATAGCTTTAATAATTTTGGGTGGGAAGCTCATATTAATACCTCAAAAGTATTATTTAATTTCTATAATTTGTTATTTGACATTGAAAAATACCTTTTAAAAAGTCCTCAACTACACAGTGTAGCACAATGCAAGATCATTCTAGCCTTTATATCTGTATCAAATAAGTACCCCCAACTGCATATTTCCAAATTTAATTGTTATCACTATTTCAGGGGCATGCTGTTAAATTGTTGTATATATTTTAATGATGTTTATAACCTCTTAAGAAAAGCAAGTATAACATCTGTGATCACATATTTTAAATAATTTACACATAAAATATTATTCATTTATAGCAAAATAATGAAAATGGTATTTTTGACAAAAAACTAAAAATCTGACATTGCTACTTATATGTCTGTATTTATAATAACACTTAAATATATCTATCTACCTGTGACATGTAAATAATACAATATAACATTATTCTTCTTAAAAAGAAACTGACTATATGAAATTCAACATATGGAGAAATAATAACATGCTCATAAAAGTAAAGGAGGAGATCTTATGATATGACATTAAATTCCAGACCTAAAGTTGTTCTGGGAATAGTTATTTACACTGCTGGTAAATTTCATATTAGAGGTCCTAGTCTATTGAGTACTCTCCTTCTATTCCCACCATTTATAAAAAAAAAATAAAATAAAACAAACATTTCTCTAAATATAAAAAGCATGATTTCTTTATGCTGGATTTCTTTTCTGTTTTTAAATTTTCCAAAACCCTTATACTCATAATGAAAACATATGCGATTTAGTTAGAAATAATTAGTATCTATGGCAAGAGATTTACATTGTATAGACAAGATTTAATTTTTTAAATATAAGAACAATTCAAAATCGAGTTCAATTTAATTGAGAATTTTTATCTGGGCATTTTATTTATGGAATTATGATACTACTCTATTAGCAATCAAGCTTATAATGGAAAATATACCACAATGATATAATAGAACTCTATTATAATACAATCCCATTTGATACAGTTTTATTATAATTTTCTTTCCAAACTTAATTACAAAAGTCTCATACAAAATGATTATAGACCATAGAATTAATTCTGTCTCACAATAACAGTCTTGAAAAAGAGTTTCATATATAACTTATATGATGTAATATATTTATTGAGTGTTTCTGAAATATCATTTCAGATCTATGGGAACTAAAAGACCTTAATAGTTTACAAAATAGGGAAATAATCTTTCTAAGACATAAAGAAGTTAAACAAATAGATAAGAAGTCATAATACATAATAGAAGGGAATAAAAAATAATCATTTTCCTGGAGTATGAGTACAGTGAACTCTTTCTTCTACTGCCCTTCTTGCTTGATATGTAGGAAGTTTCAGCAACCATCTTCAGCAGTTGGATTCCAATTTACTGATTGCTTTGAGAAAAGTATAAAATGTCCACATTGTTATACATATAGTTGAGCAGTGGCCAGGATCCATATCCCAGAGTTGGAGAAAGAAAGAAAAAGGACTACATGAATCCCAAAATGAGTGCTATTGTGCATATGTAAGTCAGGAGACAGGACTGTTTTCTCATTTCCTCCTGTTGTAATTTGTTGTTTCATAGAGGTAGGAACTCAAACACACACATACTTACCTCATATTCACTGTTCACAACTGGCAAGTGTGTATTTGTGTGTGGATCAAGAATTTCCTGCCAACTCCTTAACCTTGAGCCTGGAAGATTTTGGAGAGATTATTGGAGTTTTATAGAAACACTTAAATTTTGCCTTCCATTTTCAATGTGTTGAAAAATTTCATTGCCACAGTATGCCAAGTATCTGAGGCCAATGGAAGTGATTAATTCAGAACAGTGAGAAGAAAATGCTGATATGGCATAGGGACTCTAGACCTATGTGTTTTATATCATGTTTTTAAATATGTTGAACAATATTTTATATGATCAATTGATAATTTTCTTAGAAAGTATGTCAATATATTCTTGTTTAGCTTTTCTCATTATTTCTGTAACTTTCTAAACCAAAATATTCCTCCCTGAATACCACTCAATCATTCCACATTAAAATGTAAGTTGCTTGAGGTCAGGTATAGTCTTTGCTTTAGTATTTGTATTATCAGAGTTAACACAGTTCTTCTCACATAGAAAATCTTTAATTTATTTTTATTTTATTTATTCATCAACTAGTTAAATTTCAGGAGCAACCAGAGTGGGTTTAATTTACCCACACCTTCCATTTAAAAGGTCTACCAGATCATTGGGTAGTGTCTGCAGACTGAAAGCCCTCTAGTGGCTAAAAGAAATACTTTAGAGTTTTGTGAGAAATATTTCAGAGAAATAATGGCAGTGCTTCAAATTGTAGCTCTAAAGGCTGGACCACAAAATGCTTTCAATAAACAGTCAATACAGTTGCACAAACTCAGGCTTGAGGAAGGAACATATAAGCCAATTTGGACTTCAATGCATCAAGTGTCATCTCCTAGGTAACAAAGTAATATGTTTATAACTTTATAATTAATATTTAATTGTTTCATTTAGTATTCAAAAGATCATCAGTAGAAGTTCTTTCTTTCTTTCTTCCTTAGTTTCACAAATTCTGAAAATGTATAAAATAGAAAATAGTTTTAGTTGATTAAGTCTCTGAATCATGGCTGAAATTTCTAATTCAGTAAAAGTAAGAAATTATCTCAGAGTAAGAAATTATCTTTAAATCCCTTTTTTTTTTTTTAAAAAAAAAAAAGGGGTATATGTACTAAGTTATTGATTCTTTTTTTAGAATTTAATTGAACAATTATAGCTATTATAGCTGACTATTGGGATATTTGACCTTTTCTCCTCTCTAGATGAATTAATCAGAGGAATAAAACATATCAACTCCCAAGTTCATACATGTTGATGAGTGGGGTCAGGACAGATTACCAGAGATTTAGTATTCATATCACAGCTCTATGAAGAGTGTCAGAACAGACAGATATAGAGATGGAAGAAAGAAGGAAGGAATAGAGGGAAGGAGGGAGGGAAGAAGGAAAGGAAGGAAGAAAGGAAGGAAAGAAGGAAGGAAGGAAGGAAGAAAGGAAGGAAAGAAGGAAGGAAGGAAGAAAGGAAGGAAAGAAGGAAGGAAGGAAGGAAGGAAGGAAGGAAGGAAGGAAGGAAGGAAGGAAGGAAGGAAGGAAGGAAGGAAGGAAGGAAGGAAGGAAGGAAGGAAGGAAAGAAGGAAGGAAGGAAGAAAGGAAGGAAGGAAGGAAAGAAGGAAGGAAGGAAAGAAGGAAAAAAGAAGGAAGGAAGGAGGGAAGGCAGGAAGGAGAGAGGGAGGGAGGGAGGGAGGGAAGGAAGGAAGGAAGGAAGGAAGGAAGGAAGGAAGGAAGGAAGGAAGGAAGGAAGGAAGGAAGGAAGGAAGGAAGGAAGGAAGGAAGGAAGGAAGGAAGGAAGGAGGGAGGGAGAGGAAGGGAGAGAGGGGAGGGTGGAGGGAGGGAGGGAAGGGAAGGAAAGGGAAGGGAAGGAGAATAAGAAAGAAAATAGCACATATCTGATAGAAATAGACTTAGACTTGAATAAAATGATGGCACTTGAGCTCCTCCATCCCATTTTAAGAGACAAATAGTATCTGACAGAAACAAGACTTATAGGGAAAGAGCCTTTCCAGTAGAGACTTTAAATTTAGCACAAAAAAATGATTGAAATTTTACCTACATCTTTAGGCCTAATCACTGTTTAATCTATGATTTATAGTTTGTTTTGCCTCTCTTAATAATGCATTCTCCTGTAATATTATGAATTGCATGCTTGAAATGTAAATTTATGCCATATACATTTCCCCTCATTTTTTTGGATAAAAACCACAAGCCAAGAAAACCCTAAAGTAGACCTTCACCCTTGTGTCATGAGACATTCTTTAACACAAGGGTTCCATGTGGATTAGCTAGTTTTTTACCAAATTCTTTTAAAACTCACTCTCCTAAGTATAAACTATGGCCTCAAATCCTAGTTATGGCTTTATAAAAATTTGATTTAATATTGAATTCATTTCACAAATGCTCTTGATTTTACCTTCCCCAAAAACAAGAAAAAAACTTCTTACTACCTCATACATTTTTGTTTGTATTTGCTTACCGCTCTTCAATGGCATGCACTAGTAGCAATAATTGAAACAGCTATGATCTTATTGACTTGAACCATTATTTGTAAATATAATACAAGTTACCATTCTTAAGATAAGGAAAAAATCAAATCATGTCAATTGTCATACCAAAATGATGAAGTGGAATAAAATAATAGAAACTCGTGTAAACATTTTATTTGCCATTTTTCTCAAAAGAGTTAATATAAACCTTCTTGTTGCTGATGCAGGTTACAAATTCTCCATACCTTCACAAATAATCTTTATGAATTGTGCCAAAAACAATTATAATCTGTTAAGGATAGCCAATGACCCTCTCCTAATTTAAGCAGGCCAGTTCTCATTTATAATACATATAATCCATAATCAAAACCACACTTAAAATCTTTCTAGTTTAAAAGTTATCTGTCAGAGTTGTACTGATAGATCTTTGAAGAACAGAAGGTCCATTCTATATCTCATTAGTCTAGGATTTGAATAAGAGACCTTTACACTGACATTGAATTAATGGTTTGTTTTGATGGAAGTTGGACTAGGAAAGCAGAAACTTAAGTGTAATGTTCTATTCTCTAAATTATAATCATTTTCTGAGTACATGTTTCTTGGGGAGCTTCTGGGAGTAGCCTTAGTTTCAGTTCAGTTCAATAATCTCAAATGCAGCCATGAGTCCAAATCCCTTATTGTCTCTTCCAAAATCTTATCTCCTTCACTTGGGGCACGGCTAGTTTTCTGGAGGCCTTCCTCTCTCCTTGTTTCTGAGAGTTCTGGCCTCTAGTCCTTTGTCTCTGCCAGCTTCAGCCTCTCGGCTTCCCAAAGCCTCCAGCCAGCACAAAGGTGGAAGTGGGAATGAATCTTGACTCTAAATCTACCGAAGTTCTCTTTGGCCTTGAGAGCTTCCTACTTATATGTTGCCCACTGAGTACACACCAATCATTTCATCACTAGGAAACCATCATTTGTTGTAGGATTAAATCAATGCTAAATTAAATTTAATCATTATCTCCTCAATTCCACTCAGTACCTTGTTTCAAATTCTGGCCCATAACATCTCCTTGTAAAGGGTTAGATCAATCATACTGAACCATGTTAAATTAGATAATTATATCCGTTCCAGTGACTTAGCACCTTGTAAGAATCTTAACACTTAAGCATGGGGGTAGCTAGATGGTGCAGTGGATAGAGCACCAACCCTGAAGTCAGTAGGACCAGAGTTCAAATCTGATCTCAGACACTTAACACTTGCTAGCTGTGTGACCCTGGGCAAGTCACTTAACCTCAGCCTCAGGGAAAACAAACAAACAAAAAACTTACTGTATTCACTAATTATTTCAAATTACTTTATATTTTATGGAATGTTATGAAATATTGTTATTTTCCAGAGGTTCTTATGCTGTTTCAGATTATTTTTATTAACTTATCTTCTTGGTCACCATCATAATCATTTCTAAATAATGCAACACTATTAGCCAGAAAATATTTTTCCTCAGCAATATTTTCTTTTTAAGCAGGTCTCATAAATCTGTTTATTAAGAAAATAATATAAAGTAGGAATGTTTTCTGTATCAGGAAAATAATAGTCATGTCATGGATTTAAAACTTCCAAATTCTGAAATATACAGTAATTCAAAGGTTATCTAAGAATTCCCTAATCAGAAAATGGCTGGTAACACTTTGGGACCAATTGGCTTGAGGTCACTTAATACATAATAGCAAATGTGGGCTTTTTTATACAGTTCCATATAAGAGCTAACACAAATTCTCTCCATAGCACCAAAGAACAGCCAAATGGGAACAATTGTGGGAAAGCATTAAGGCTTAGCTAATTGCAACAGGGGAATTGGGTACTATCTAATTAGGGCTGAATAGAAAAGAAAGAGTTGTGCAAACAACTGTGATCTACCCTTAAATAGGCTGAAAGTATTTCTGCAGGTAATCAGTAGGTTGAGATGACAATAGGCTATAGGAATCTATGAAGTAGGGCTTCCTAATAACTTAACAAGTCTTATAAGCTACATTGTCCTAGTTAAATGAGTTCAGTCGACAAGTATTTATTAACCTCCTGTTCTATACTAGGCACTGGAAATTCAAAGACAAAAAGGAAATAATCACTATCCTAAAGAAGATTACATTCTTTTAAAGGAGACAACATGCTCCTCTAATATATGGGGATATATATATATCCAAAATAAATACAATCCATACAATTGGGGAAATTATAATTTGGAAGGATGAGAATTTATAGGTGAGGGGATCAGGAAAAGCTTTATGTAGGACACTATGTAAATAGCTCTGTTCTAAATGCTTTACACTTGATTTTCATGCCAGCTGTGGGAGGAAATTGCTATTATTAACCTCATTTTACAGGTAAGAAATTAAGGCTAAGGGACTTAGAGTCACACAGTAGGTCTTCCTAATTCCAAGTCCAGTTTTCTATCCATTGTTGCCACTTAGATGCTTTGAAAGACAGTAGGAATTCTAAGGACAGAGCAGAGATATAAGACAGAAAGGCAAGAGATATGATGAATGCTAAGGAAACACAAGAAGACTAATTTAGCTATTCTGTGTGAGAGAAGACTTATGTATATATAATAAGTCTGGAAAGATAGAATGGAGTCAAGCTGTAGACTTTTTTTTTTTTTTTTTTTTTGCTGAGGCAATTAGGGTTAAATGACTTGCCCAGGGTCATACAGCCAGGACGTGTTAGGTGCCTGAGGACAGATTTGAATTCAGATCCTCTGGACTTCAGAGCTGATGCTCTATCCACTGTGCCACCTAGCTGCCCCAAGCTGTAGACTTTAAAAGGAATCAGAATTTGATCATAAAAATCAAAGGACTCATCCTATTTCAGCCTCTCTGTTGTACCATTTAGTCCCCTTTCTTATCAATGGCAGTATATATAAATTATAATGAAAAATTCATGTTTATTAGACATCTGCTGTTTGATTTTTATTACTTCTGCAAATAAATACCTTTTTTTCCCCAACATGACCACATAGGGCTGTTTTCACTGTCTCTTCTTGTATTCTCCTCTAGAACAGGAGGTTATACTTTCCAGGTCTCTATGAAGAACCTTTTCTTAAAGCTGGCCTTCATAGGATCAATTCTAGAATGGGGGGAGAGGGGAGGGGGGAGAGACCAAAGAAGCATCTAGGACATACCTTTCATTTTGCATATGGGAAATCAAAGTCCCATGAGATTATATGATTCGCCTTAGGTCATGGAGATAGAAGTGAAAGAACAAATTTGAATCCAGCTTTTCTCCATCCAGAGGCCTAGAATATAGGCTCTAGGGAACCTGAACAAGGGACAAGATTCTGCTTACTCTGAGAGTAATGAAAGAAATCTGTATCTTACCAGGCTCTAAGAAATGCACCTATCCTTACAGCCTCTGCCACCAGCTTTGGAGGACCCTGACACTTGATCCTCTATGTTATTTCTGAAAAGGTGAATACCTTATAATTCCTTATAATAAAAGGATATTGACAAAAGATAGAAGGAAAAACATGTATTTATCACTGATAACTGAAGAATTTGGAAACCTCAATAAGAAAAAAAAAAGTATAGTTGGTGAATTTCTTTTGTGTATATCACATTAATTTTAATTATTATCCCAGAAATGGCTCCTTATGGTAAAACTAATACCCTTACATGTACATAATCCAAGAATTTTTGCTGACTTAATGGGACTTGTGTTCCATATTGGTGATAGTTTACAATTTATAAATCCATAAATCAATCAACTAGCATTTATTAAAGGCCCACTATGTGGGATATATTAAACTGAATACTGGAGATTCAAAAGCAAAGTGAAATAGCTCTGCCCTTTAAAAATTGACATTTAATGGGTTAGATAACATATATGTCTATAGGGAATATGTTGATATCTATTTTTATATTTCTCTAATATGGAGGAAATGTATATTCTTGGAATGATAAAATACAAGAGTCCCTAAATGGACTAATTTACTCACAGATTCTTAAGCCTAGTATTGTGTTCAAAGTTTTATAAGAGGAATAAGATAAATATATGGTTTCCTGAATTACTACAGGGATCTTAAGCTCCCTTATTTATTCATCTTCTACCTTGTACCCCCTAACTGAGGCATTTCTTCAACATTTTATCTTGGAAATTTCTCTCTCTCTCTCTCTCTCTCTCTCTCTCTCTCTCTCTCTCTCTCTCTCTCTCTCTCTCTCTCCTTTCTTGTTGTTATCATTCGTTTCACAAATTTATTTTCTCTAGCTAGATGACTTCTGGATCTGCATGTACCAACTCAGACTCTTTCTCTTGCTTCAGTTTTAAATCACCAGTTGCCCATTTGACATTTCAAATGGTATCTTAAAGACATATTAAGTGCAACACAGATAAAACTGAAATCTAATCTCTTGTAAATTTACCTATTTCTGTTACACATTCTACCATCTTTCCAGTTACTCAATTTCATAATCTCAACATTATTCTGGAATCTATTCTGCCTCACCTCTCATCAAATTTTGCTATTTCTACCTTCATATATTTCATATCAGATCATTATATTGTAAGCTCCTTAAGGGCAGGGGCTATCTTCTGTTTCTTTTTGTACACCTAATAATTAGCACAGTCCTTAGCACACTGTAAGTGCTTAATAAATGTGTATTTATTGATTGATTCCTCTTTAGTACAGGCCTTTTTCATCTCTCCCCTAGATTACTGCAATAGCCTAATAATTGGTCTGTTTCAAATTTTTCACCACTCCTATCCATCCTACACATTGCTGCAAAAGCAGTTTTCCTAAGCAACAATCTGATCATCTGATTTCCCTACTCCAAATAACTCCAGGGGCTTCCTACTGCTTCTAGAATAAAATATAAACTTCTCTGTTTAGCTTTTAAAGTCTTACAGAACCTATCTTCTCTTTCCAGCCTCATTGAACATTACTTCTCTTGCTGCATTCTGTGATCCTAACAAACTTCTCTCTGTTCCTCACAACATTCTAATTTCCTCATTCCTTTGCATCAGTTAACCCCCATTTCTGGAATGCATTCCCTCCCTAATTCTATTTTATAGATTATCTATTTTCTTTAAAATCAAGCTCAAGTCACCATCTTTTGCATGGACCTTTCTTCATCTCCCCAACTGATAGTATAACTCTCTCCCAAATTAGTTTTTATTGAACAACTTCAAAGATCTGTTATATGTGCATATGGGCACAGGTTTTGTGTTCTATGTCTTATACACATATATTAATATTTACATAAATATATTATATATATTCACAATATACATTTTGTGTACATATACCTGTATATACACATATGCTTTGCACATGTGTATGTGTACAGATATGCACACCTCTGCATATATATTGTATTTGGATCTTTTATTAAAATATAACTCCTTGACATTAGAAATTCATTTTTTGTACTTGTAAACTCAGCCCTGAGGAAAACAGTAATCAGGCATATATTAATCAATTAATAAATCTTACTATTAATGAATGATTGACTTCCCTAAAATCATTATCTTGGAACCTATGGCTCCTTGATATCTTACTCTTTGTTATTATAAGGAGTGATAATCTGTGACATTTAATACTCAGGTTTCCACATTATATGAATGATTCAGGAAAAGATTGGATAGGAGAATAACAGCTGTCATAGGTACCAATCATGAGAAATAGCAGTAGGATAACCAAAGGACATGGTTTGGATCAGAATGAGACTCTAAACTCACCAACAAATACAGGGACAGACAGCACCTGGAAGAGATTAGTTTCCTACTAAGGTAGCTAGGGAGCTTTGCTAGAGGTTCAGGACTAACATGGGAAATTATTATTGTACCTAAAGAAAGCAATTAGGACCTCATGACTGAACCATTTACAGAAGACTGAATCTTCTCCTCATATGCCCAATACTTATCAGAAATGATGGATAAACTACAAACAAAATAAAAATCCAAGTTAACACATTTGATAGCCCCAGGATTGTAGCTACTGTCTAACCCAGAGGGTAATCTTAGAGGTGACAAACATGCAAGGGAGCTATTAATAGAGACTTTTAGATTATATTTCTTGTCCCATTAAAATAAAAGAAAATACCTCATAAAGTAAGCAAGTAAGTAGTTTCCAAGTTCTTAAGCTGCTCCTATTTGGAATTCAAGTTGTTTTTTTTTTGTTGTTTTTTTTTTTTAAGAAGTGTTAACTCTTTGCGTTGACAAGAATACTATTTAATGCACTATATTATGAATTTATTGAATTATGCCCAATAGAACAGGTTGTTGTTGAATATTTTCTGAATGCTTTAATTTGTATAAAGTAAAAAAAGTATGCTTGAAGTATATTTAAGGTGTCATAAATTGTACATCATAAAATATAAAAATTAACATAGAACTAGAACATAAATATAGTATAGACTTTTAGAACATTTATTATTTGTCATCCTTTTTATTGAATAGTTCTAAATTGGGAAATATTAAATTGATTTTGATAGTTATTAAATGGGCATCACAATTAAACCTAGAGTTCATATAAGGAATATTTTTCTTCTCACCCCACAATTCAGTACATTGTATTTCTGAAAGTAACCTTAATTTATAACAAACTTAAAAATTTAGAGATCCTTGTTCAATGTACTTTGTAAAAAATATATGACATGTAAAATGCAAAATATAAAAATGGAATGAGCAATATAATATTTTGTCCCTTATAGTTTGTCCTTATTTTATTGTTTTAAAAATATCAAAAATTCTCTTTTAACAGGGAATCTGTCCCTTCTTATATTTGACAAAGGAATCATGAACAAGATAAATGTTGCTTGCAACATGAGGAAGGTATTAATTTTACTCATTCTAGTACAGCTTTGGATGAGTAAATTGAATTTAAGGCAGTATTATTTTTCTTTTAGAAATTTTTGGAGAAATACATGAGTTCATAAAATGGCCTTTTAAAATTTTGATAAGTTTCTAGGAAGTCTACATAATTTTTGATCCTAATATTGGTGTTTCCTTGGTCTTTGCCAAACTAAACTGACTATTTAAATGCCGGCTATTATAATAACTGCAATATCTTATAATAATTTCCATATGTAAATCTTGTTGTTTTTGTTAGATAGGAATCCAATTTGGGGTTTAGCTTATAAAGTCAGTAAGTACATAGGAAGCCATATGTGTTAATTGTTAACCTGATTTGTGACATTGTGATCATAAAATCATGGATCTACAGATAGAAGGGACCTCAGATCATCTAGTAAAAACTATGAATTTTACAGAAACCTGAGACTCATGAAGGCTTACTGCATTTCCCCTCAAAAACGTCAATGTGGATGTATTACTTATTCTTTTTAACTTTTAAAATAAGATGAATTATTAGAAATATTTTAAATCTTTTTTTAATAAAAAATGGCCTTCATTGGAAAGTGTTTGAAATGAGTTGTTGCACTGCTTTAAATAAACAAAATTACTATTTGATAAATTTTTTCAATTATTCTTACCTCCTACTTGCTAAGTACACTTCAGCTCATTCTAAGTTATCCCAAGCACCATATCTTTTTTTCTAGTGAGCATTTCTATTTTGTTCCATTGAAAGCAAAATGAATCATACAGCTGGTTTCATGGTCACCATGGTTTAAGTGTGCTTCATTTTTTTTTATGTTTGAAACATCACATGTGCTACAAAAATATAAAATGAAAGACATATTATTGGATTTTTATTTTTACTAAGGATTTAAAATTCAAATAATCACATTCCTTTATGTAAATCTTTCAAGTTATTTTTTAAGATAGATGTGCAAGAAACAGAAATACCAATTCAATGGATCACTGAATTCTTAAATATGCAAATAAAACATGTTATTTACAAGATTATCCTTGAGAAATAAAAGAAGACTAAAAGAATGCTTATTGTGAAGCACTTTTTAAAGTGAAACATTATTTTAAAGTATAAATTTGTAGGCTATTAAGACTTACTTAAAGCAAAATTTATTAAATAGTAAGTAACTCAAACATACTAACATAATAATCCTTCAGTTTACCATTTTGGACACTGCATCTATTTTGTAAAGTAGGTACAGATGTGATTGATAAAAAAACAATAAATTTTAAGATAGAAAATATTTCTGGCTATTCAAGATGCTATTTTCAAAACTAAAATATTAAAAAGGACACAATTTAATGAATAATTAATGCCAAAGACTAACTTAAAAATGTAAATTAGATTTTATTTTTAAAAACCATTCATTCCCTATTATTCTTTTTTATAAGTTGTAGTGAATGGGTAGGACTGATTCAAAAAGAAATTTGTTTTGAAATATGATTTTGTTCCAAATATGATGAGAAAAAATATCCAAGCTAAATTTTTTCTTGCGCTCCCCATAAAGGTTTTTTTTTTTAATATCTCTTGGAGGGGCTTTTTGGTTACTTTGAAATCACTGGGGCCAGGAGCATCTAAAATAGAAAGAGATAACCTCTAAATTTAGAAAATTTTGTCAATATTTCAAGTCCCAAGGCAAAGAAAGGTACAAATAGCTCTCTAATAAAATTCAGAGAAGAGAATCACTTGTTGCTTTAGTGATCAGAAAAAATTTCATGGAGAAGGTAATATAACAACTAGATCTTAAAGGATGGATATAGAATTTTCGTATATGCAAATGGGGGTATGGTATTCTATATAGTGAAGTTAATAGGGAGCGAGAGGAAGAAGATAATGCATTTAGTGCTTATGAATAATAATGACTAGTTTAGTTTTGTTGGAGCATAGAATTCTTGAAGAGGAATAATGAGATAAGATTGGTTGAAGGTTACTTGTGGAGGATCTTGAATAAGAAGCCTTTTTTTTTTTTTTTTTTTTTTTTTTTTTTTTTTACTTTATTTAGTAAGCAATGAGGATTTTCCAATTTCTGGGTCTCAGTTTCCTTGCCTGTGAATCAGGACAGTGGTACTAGGTGAGATCTAAGTTTCTCTACAGCTCAGAACCATGGGTTATTAAAAAAAAATTTTTTTAAAGTAAGGGAGGGATATGATTAAAGATTGGCATAAAGGAGAGAACAATTGAAGAGGAATAATATAGAATAATAATAATAATAATAATAACCAAAGATTACAGCAGTAATTCAGATTATCCAGAAGGCCTGAATTAGATGTAGCAGTGAAATGTAATAGAAGTGAACTATTGCAGAGGACTTTGTAATGAATTAAATGTAGGGAAAAGAGGGACTGTGAACATTAAAAGATAGTTCCATGTTTTCAATGCCAGATGAGTAGAAGAATAAACCATTGTTCCATTTAAAGAAAGAAATTCAAGCAAAGATGACTACTACTACTTAACTACTACTACTACTACTACTACTACTACTACTACTACTACCACTACTACTGCTACTACTACTACTGACTTGCATTTATACAGCTCTTTAAGATACAAAATGTTTATAAATCTTATCTCATTTTATCCTAATAGCAACCACAAGAGAAAGTACTATTATTATCCTTATTTTACACGTAATATACTGCGTCAGATATCAGTTAAGTGATTTGGTCAGTATAATGTAACTAGTCAGAGTCTGAGACCAGATGTGAACTTATCTTCAAAAATATAGCAAAAACAACATACTACCCCCCTCAAATCCTATCTCAATCGCTATATTCCATTGATCCCACCAAGTTCATATTCAGATGTGACTTACATCTAGGTAAGTCCAAATATCAATTACTGTCATCAAGGATCAAGATATCTTCCAATGATCATTTTTTTTCTCCCAGTCTCATAAGTAAAGATGCTAGAATGTTAGGAATAGATTTCAGAAATCTACCAAGAACAAAGGATCAGAATACTGATGATGATACTTCCAGGACAACTGCAGATTCTTTTCCTAATATAAAAAGAAAATATGAACAAAAGCAGTAACAGGAACATTAGGACCACAATACATCTAACATAGCCAAAATTTCTTCATTATACATCAGAATCAGTTGTAGCAAAATATTTAAGACATCATAAACTTCTTGCAAGCAATCTGTCCTGGGATTTAAGTTGATACCAAAGTTCTCCCAATACCATTACTCATCCAGTATTTCCTAGTTCACCTACCAAAACATCCTCCTCTATCAAAAAACATATGCAAAACCTTTGCTTCCTATGAGGATCCCTTCTTCCTCATGCCCATCCATGAATTAAGCTAGAAAACTTCCTTCGTTCAAAGTAAACATAGAGTTTGGAGGTAGAGTCAATATATGGTGGATTAGAGAGGAACTCAGCCAAGTTCTCCCAATATTTTCTTCAAACAACTTTAAAAGAATAGCTCAGATGGAATTTGACAGAGTGACAGAATCAATGAAAGGTAAGAGGAAGATATAATTCCAGCCCAAAAAAACATAGGAAGTAAGAAAGAGAGATCTGTGACATAAGGAAAAAGGCTGGCCCAGACTGGGGCTAGGAAGAGGTGACAGAAACAGTAGCACCTTTGGTAACTCTCAAGCCAGAGACAATAAGAGCACCTGGCAAGATTACAGTATATCCTTGTGCTAAATACTGTATATAGGAACAAATACTGTTTGGCAACTCCATTGCCTATACCCATTTCATAGTTCAAGGGCAGAGAGGAGTCCTTTTGATCAAAAGGAGCTAGAGTCCTGAGAGTAACTTCAAGTCACAGAGATTCTAAGGAACATTATTGTTTCCAATCCCAAGGGAAGAAAGGCTCAGAGGAGCTTATCATTTTCAGTCCTAAGGAATCAAGTGCCCTTCCTGCGTAAGTATTATAGCGCCGACCAGAAGAGCAGTGACCACATCATCTCCCCAGATCAAACGATCTTAGAAGGATTGAATACTTCCAAAACTAAAACTAGCTCTGAAAACAGCAGTACAAAAAAGCCTGAAGATTGAGATAGACTCTTAATCATCAACAACCCTGTAGTGAGAACAGGGATTAAATCAAGAAATAGCATCCCTCAAAGGAACAACAACAACAACAACAACAAAAGAATCTGATCATAAAATCAAATAAAAATGTGAATTTGACACAAAATGAACAAGAATTTCTGGGAGAGCCAAAATTTTATTTTAAAAAAGCAAGTGTAGTAAAGAAAAAAATTAGGTAAAGAAATGAAAGCAAAGGAAGAAAATTATCAAAAGACAATTAACAGTTTGATAAAAGATGCACAAAATATAAGGAAGTAACTTTAAAAAGCAGAATTTGTCAAATAAAAAAGAGATACAAAAAATTGCTGATGAAAATAAATCCTTAAGAAAAAAAGGTACAAAAGCTCAATGAAGAAAATAATTCTTTAAAATTAGAATTGGAAAATTGGAAACTAATGACTCCATGAGACATCAAGAAATAATCAAACAAAGTCAAAAGAGTAAAAACAGGGGGGGGAATGGGTAGAAAAATTAACATATAGAGGTTCAAGTAAGAGGTTTTACAATGAAGAGAAAAATGAAGGGGTAGGCAACACTTGAACTTCACTTACATCTAAATTGGTTCAAAAAGGAAATACACACACACACACACACACACACATACACACACACACACACACACACACACACACACACACAGTGAATAAAGAAATTTATCTTAATAGAGAAGTAGGAGGGAAAGGGCATAAGAAAAAAAGGGATGATAAAAAGAGAGGAAATAAAAGAAGGCAGTGATCAATAGGAAACAAAACAGACTTAATAGAGGAGACAGAATAAAAAAAAAGAGAGAGAGAAGGATATGCAGAACAAGTAGCACGAAGGAAAATGCCCAGTTCCCAATCACAATATGAATGTAAATGGTATGAAGTCACCCATAAAATGGAAGTAGATAGCAGAATGTATTAAAAAAAAAAAAAAAACATAATCCAACAATATGTGACTTACAAGAAATGCACTTGAAACAGAAAGAAAAACACACAGTTAAAATAAAAGCTTGTAGCAGATTTCTTCATACTTCATCTGACATTTAAAAAAAACAGAAATAGCTAACATGATCTCAGAAAAACAAAAGAAAAATAGATTTAATTAAAAGGGATAAACAGGTAAATTTCATCTTGCTACAAGGAACCATGGACAATGAAACAATTTCAATATCAAGAACATATGTCCAAATGGCATAACTTCCAAATTCTTCAAGGAAAAGCTAAATCAATTAGAGAAGGAAATAAACAGTAAGATTATACTAGTAGGGGGCTTCAATCTTCCCATCTCAGAACTGGGTAAATCTATATATAAAATAAGTAAGGAAAAAGTCAAAGAGATGAATAGACTATTAGAAAAGTTCAATAAGATAAACCTTCCGGATAGAGTAGGAATTGAATGAGAATAGAAAGGAATATATGTATGTATATATATATATATATATTTTTTTTTCCCTCAGCTGTACATAGCACCTTCAGAAAAGCTGACCATGTATTAGGTCATAAAAATCCTTACAATTCAATACAATCCTCTGTTACAGAGGAGCAGAAATATTAAATGTATGCATTTTGTATCATAATCCAACAAAATTACATTAAATAAATGGTCATGGAAGCATAGATTAAAAACCAGTTAGAAACTAAATAATATAATTCTAAAGAATTAGTGTGTTAAAGAACAAATCACTGAGAGAACCCTTAATTTCATTAAAGAAAATGACAATAATGAAGCAATATTCCAAAATTTCTGAGACATAGCCAAAAGCAGCACTTAGGGGAAAATCTTTCTCCTTGATGTATTCATCAGTAAAAGATAGAAAGAGCAAATTAATGAATTTAGGATGCATATAAAAAACTAGAAAAATAACAAATTAAAAATTCCAAATTAAACACCAAAATGGGAATCCTGAAAATTAAAGGAGAGCTCGATAAAATTGAAAATTTAAAAAAAATTGAATTAACAAATAAAACTAGGAACTTGTTAATAAAAAATATGATGTAATAATAGAGGGTGGAACTTTGGAGAAGTATACTTGAAACAAGGTGTTAACTCAGTAGAATTGAGGAGATCATGGTTCTCTAGTATACATATATATACTTAGTACTTAGCATAGTGATGTAGTGGTTCTCTAAATTCACATATAATCAGTATGCTTTAATTATACTAAGGTGTATAAGGGCTAACAAGGCCTGGAAGATGAATTTTCTATCTTTGAACATCCTTTTGGTGGCTCTCCTACCTCTTGCACTAAGATCAGACTGGCAGACTGGCAGAATGTTGGAAGAGACTGGTTCAGACTGGGAGACTGAAGGAGACAATAAAGACATTGGACTCTATTTTTGTCCATTCTTGTGGTATCTATCCTGCTGAGACCAAGGCCCTTCCAGAGGACCTCCAAAAAGTTAGCCCGAACATTACATGTATAATAGATAAGTCTTTGGTTAATTTTATTTAAAAGAAAGAAGGAAATTAAATTGCTAGTATTAAAATTGAATACAAGGTGAATACAAAATCATTGAAGATGAAATTAAAGCAATTATTGGGAGGTATTTTGTCTAATTACTTGCCAGTAACATGACATTTTAAGTGAAACTGATGAATATTTACAAAATACAAACTCTCCAGTTTAACAGAAGAAGAAATATAATGCATAAATAACCCCATCTTTGAAAAAGAAATTGAACAAGTCATCAGTGAATTGCTTAAGGAAAAATTCTCAGCACCTGACAGAGTCTAACAATTAAAAAGCAATTTATCTTAATTTGAAGAAAATAGAAAGGAAGCCCTACCAAATCCTTTTTATATCACAAATATGGTTTTGATACCTAAATAAGAGAGCAAAATAAGAAAAAGAAAATGCAGACAATATAAAATATTTGGGAATCTACTTGTTATGTCAAGACATGGGATTATATAAACCCAATTGCAAAAATCTTTTCACATGCAAAAAACAATCAAAACAATTAGAAAATTATAATTTGCTCCTAGGTAAAACCAAACCAATATAATAAAATGACAATTCTACCTAAATTAATTTACTTATTCAGTGTCATACCAATCAAACTACCAAAGAATTATTTTTATATCTAGAAAGGAAAATAGTACTTCATCTGAAAGAACAAAAGATCATGTATATCAAGGGAATTAATGAAATGAATTTAAAGGAAGGAGACCTAACAATTTCAGATTTCAAACTATATTACAAAGCATTAATCATCCAAACAAACTGGTCCAAGATAAGAAATTGATTGGTGAATAATAGATTTAAGTATGTAATACACAGTAGCAAATTGCAATAATAATCTAGTATTTGATACAAAAAAAAAAAAAAAAAAAAAAAAAAAGAGCCAAGCCTTTGGGGTAAGAACTTCACAACTTCACATTCAACTAAAATTGCTAGGCAAACTCAAAAATGATTGAACATTAACTCAGCATAGACTATCTCACATTGAACAAAAAGGGTCACATAAATAAAAGAGTGGAGCATGGAAAAATGAATCTATGAGATTTATGAATAAAGGATAAGTTTATGACAAAATAAGAGACAAAAAAGATTACAAGAAGAAAAATAGATATGAACAAAACTAATATAACAAAAACAGAAGAAAAAGAAGAAATGGGGAATTTTTCTGAAAACTATTTTCTGATAACGGCCTCATTTCTCAGATATGTGGAGAACTGAAGCTAATTTATTAATATAATATTAATATTAAAAACAATACCATATAAGTTATTATCTAGTTGATAAATCATTAAAATAAATGAATGAGTAGTTGTTAGATGAAAAATTCTCTAAACCACTATTGATTAGGGAAATTCAAATTAAAACAACCCAAAGAGAGCATCAAATTAATTAACATGATTAATGAACAAGGGAAAACTATAAATTCTAGAAGATATATAGAAAAATTGTAACAAAAATGCATTGTTGGTGGAGTTTTGAACTAGTTTGAGCATTCTGGAAAACAATTTAGAACTATACCCAAAGGACTATAAAGCTGTCTATAGTCTTTGACCCAAAAATACTGCTAGGTCTGTATCTCAAAGATAAATTAAAAAAAAAAAAATCAAACAAAAAATCACTTTTTTGTACAAAAATTATTTAGAGTAGCTTTTTTTTGTGGTGGCAAAAAATAAGAAATTGAGGGGCTGCCTAATAATTGGGAATGACAATGACAATTGTTCTACCCCAACCTAATCAATCAAGATGTATACTCTAATAAATGGAAAATTGAGAAATATAAAGGTCTTGATTTGACTGTCTCTATTTCTTATAGAATCAATGTAAAGCAATGTAAAGGCAAGGAGAGTCCATACATTCCTTCAATTAAAAAAAAAAAAAAACATTTTCTTAAGAGTACTGTCAATTAGTATTAGTAGTAAAGGCTAAAAGGTTTCATATTTTTAAAAGAAATTCTTAATTTAATTTTTCCTATGCCTCTACCTTATAGATTTTAGAATTGTTAATAATAATAATTTGAAGGGCTCCATTTTCCTTCATGATCTTAGAAATATTTATCCACATTGTTTATAGTTTCACCTGGATCAGACATATAGAACATACCATCTTTCCTCTTCCTAATCATAATTCAAATTTGTATATATTAAAGCCAGAACTAACACATCCTAAGATGTTTGCAAAGATTCAAAACTTGGCTATCATCAGTTATGCTACAATGTTTAATCCCTAAAAATTTTTTCCCAAATAAGACAAGATTATGGTTGTGAACTTTCTGATTCAATCCTGTATAATTTCTTGATACCTTATAAAAGCTAATAGCAGCAGTCTTACCCCAGGTACCTTCAGTATGAATAGTCAACCCCAATCTATACCTATAACCTCTCAGTTGGTAAGTGCTCTTAAAATATTGTACATACACACACACACACACACATATATATATATACAGAGAGAGAGAGAGATACATATACACAATACAATACTCTGGTAATCTTTGAAATCTTGAGATAAATATATGGTTTGTATTGTAACTATTCCTTCCTAGAATGATTCCCTTCTTATATCTGCTTCAGAGGCCTTATTTTTAAGATAACGCTAAATTTGTGTATGAATTTATTCCTAATCTTATTTTTACCAGTAGATTCCTTACTCAACTACCTTATGTTCGTTTGAATTAATTCTGTATATAATTATATATGTACTTCTTGTCTCCACCATTGGAATATAATCTCCTTGGGAGCAGAGATTATTTTATTTAATGTATCTCTATTACTAGTAGGTAGTACAGTATGTGACATGTAGTAGGTACTTAATAATATCCATTTTGTTTATTCTTTGCTTAATAAATGACTAACTAAAGCTACAGTGCTATAATAATTACATTAACCTGACCTGAACTCCATCACCTGAATCAGGATACTAATAAAAATAAAAACTCTTTAGTAAACATTATGAAGGAGGATGACAGACTACATCAAAATACATGTGATAGGATTGTTGATATTGGATTTGATATAGTTTCAAGCAGTCACTTAAACATTAATTGGTGAGGTCAACAATGCAGTCACAACAATAAGGTCAAAGTAAAATAATGAAACTTAAAAAAAAAAAAAAAAAAAACTATGAAACTTATTGTGAGGAAAATTAAACCTGCAATAAAGTCTGTCATGAGCTTCAGCCAGCAAGGCAGATCATTCTAAGGCAAGTAAAAATGAAATCATAAGAAACAAAGGATAACAAAGATATCATCAGTTTTGTTTTCTGTTTCTTGATTATCAAAACAATTACCAATTTTAATTTGGTACAGCAGTATAGTATTTAGTGCTCTCTAAATTAGGATATTTTCAAGCATATGAATCAATCAGCAATAATTAATTTAATTCTACTCTATCTTAACCACTGTGCTAGATAATGGAAACACAAATACAGGGAGGAAAATCTATACTCTCAAGGAGTTTACATTCTATTTCATATGTTAAGATCCTATACCAGACTCCTTGGTACATGAAATGGCAGAGATAAATTTCTTCAGCTATTTTCTGATTTTCATTATCAGGGAAGACATTAAAAAGGATATAGATGCTTACCAAGCGAGTTTCCCATTGCTATGGACAATAGCATTATCTTTTTACTAACAAAATCTGCCTGCTGATTATTATATATAACAAAAATTTGCAGAACCGAACAAACAGTATTACAGAATATTGTTGAACTTATTTCTAAAAGTGTGTGAGAACAGAAATGTTATTATAAGATATATATAATCATATAGTTGAACTAGCTTCAGAGAAGGGTTTTTTTTAACATAAGTACATGATATGAAATACTTTTCAAATTATATGTATTTGATATTTAATGAAAGTGAGGTTATATTTCAACAACAGCTAAGAACTAAAAAATTCACTTTTCATGAAATAGACCACACATAACCATCTAGTTCTCCTGAAAAATCATATACTTATAAAAATATGTAATATGAAGAATAAAGGTTCATTTGCTTAAAATGTGCTTTTTTAAATTACAGAGGGCAACAAACATTTTCTTAGTTTTCATGCAAACAAATATTAACAACACTGAGGAAAATAATTATGATAACTTATCAAAGGAACAAATTAAGATTTCTTCTAGACATCAACCCAATCTTGCAGATTTTACATGAGACTCCCTTATTGTGTCTAGGAAGTGTGAAAGGATAGGAGAACTAGAGCCCATTTTAAGCTGCTCTACATTTTTACTTACTTTCTAAAGAATGTAGAAAACACAAGGAAGCAAGATGGCCAAACAGTTGCTACCCAAATAATAAAGAATGCTTATGCATTTATCCTATGATTTGAGGCATAATATCCCAGAAAAGTACCCTAAAACTGAAATAAACTTAGTTAGTGAGAACCTCAGAGAGATAATTGGCTTTTTACTAATTTCTTTGTGTAATATATTCTACTGAGTCAACTACATATGAGCAGCTAATGAAATTCTTTGCTTCCTCTCATATGCAGTGCTCCAAAGAGTTGCTTTTACCTCTAATTATTACAAATCTCTGTATTGACATACTTTGAATTCTCTACAACTTTCTAATTAATTGAGTGTTAAGGTATCTATAATTAATTTTTTTAGAAGCAATAAATTGGCAAGATTGACTGTCTATGAAACTTGTGTGACTTTCCCCCATGTTAAGGTCCTTTTGTCTCCACTCTTTTGCTCATGCATTGCAAGATGAAATGTCCAACCATCCTCTTTTAAATATCCTTGGATTTCTGATAAAGCCAATTTTTCCAATTTCATCATTTTCCTATCCATGGAAAAACCTGTGAGCAATTCTTGCTTGGCTGCAACTTCCTTATGTCTTTTAGTTTTGTTTTTTGGTTGAATGTCAACAATGAACGGTTCAATTTAGCCATTTAGTGTATAAGCTTATTTATTCAATAATTTTTTAAATTATTCATCATGAGGTTAAGCAAGAGACACAATAAATATAATAATAATATCTGCCCTTTAGAAATTACCATCCAGTTGATGAGGTTATACAAAAACACAATTTATCCATTTAAATTCCAGTTCAAAGAAATATAAGACAACTAGGCTGGAATTAGGAAGATTTATTTATCTTCATGAGTTTAAATCTGGCCTTAGACACTTATTAGTTGTATGGCCCTTGGCTAGTCGCTTTATTCTTTTTGCCTCGATTTCCTCATCTGTAAAATGAGCTGGAGAAGGAAATGGCAAGTCACTCCAGTATCTCTACCAAAAAAAAAAAATAAAAAATAAAAATAAAACAAAACAAAAACAAACAAACAAAAAAAAAACGCAAATGGGGTCATGAAGATTTGGATATGACTAACAAAACGGCTAAACAACAAAGCAATATATGATTAAGTATAAAAATAAATGGCAGGGAGCAATTAATGTGGACTGAAGGAAGGCTACTGATAATAGGACTAGAATTAGACTTTAAAGAAAGAATACTACTTGTCTAGGCAAAATGAAATAAGAAAGGCATTATAGACTAGAGAAATAGCATGAATACTTACTTGAATTTAAGAATGAACATGATGGGTCTAATTATATGACCTAGGTAATGGGTAATAATGAGAGATAAAGTTGTATAAGTAATTTAGAGTCACATTTTGTAGACTTATTTCCCTCTCCAAATATTAAGGAAAAAAATAGTAATTACTACAAATTACAAATTATAAATCTCTCAAAATATTGTGTGAAGTTCCTGGTAAATTTAGGACTTTTAACAAATCTACTTCCTGGCAATATTAATCAACAAATCACTCAAAATAAATTTTCAAAATGAGCTATTTAGCTATTATCTCTGTATCCTCTTAGTTATTAAGAAGATATATTAAAATGTGTTTATTCACTATTACTACATTCACAATATAAAGAAAATTTAAATTAAAAGTGACTTCATCTCTGAAAAAGTTCAAAATATATGTGGGGGAGACTAGCATACATAAAATAAATTTACCTGTGATACAAACTAAAATATAAATAAATGTTTGTGCAGTAAAAACAATAAGAGTTCTAAAAATTAAAAGAAGGAAAAAGATAATTAGTACCAAGGAATTACTGCCAAAGAAAACTTCATGAAGAAGATGGTATATGAGTTTCACTTTAAACAATGTAAAGTTGTTTATAAGACCTCACTTTGACTATCCTGGATTTACTGAAGATATATACTCAGAGGTCTCCAGGATTATATATTTTCATTTAATTACATGTTTAGTCCCCATTTACATGGTTTTACTGAAAGGACTTCCCTCATTTCTAAAAATATTTGATTTATGGGATTCATCTTACTACGCTTTAACATTTTGATAAATTGTTGAACTTAGGGAATTGAATCAGAATAATCAGTCCTCCCACACAATTCTTACCCCTCTCCCTGGCTATGTTAAATGGTGACTATCTTTAATGACCATTGCTCTTTTAATTTTATTTCAAGAGTATATGTCAGGTCTTTTGCAAAGCACATTTGCTTAAGAAGGAGGGTATTTATTGTCCTTTGCAACTCTGCTCTTAATTATGACCCTCAGCTCCTCCCCCTCAGAAGCAGGAGCCCAGATTATATCAAAGGACACAAAGAAAGGGGAGATGGGAAAGGGAAGAAATGAATGGCTCAACTGGAGACCACTGCCATAGATATGTAAAAACAGAGCAGTGAAATTTAACAATCTCAACAGGCAAGAAATTGAGAGAGCAAGAAGAATGAATAATGGAGGGAAAACTGTAAGACTAGCAAAGTGTCACCTGCACAAAGAATGAGTACCATTAGCTTCATGTAGACTGTCTTCCCACAACCCCTTTGGCCTGCAGACCTTACTAAACAACATAGATTGAGGATAGGGTATATGAAAGAAGAATAACATCATAAAATATTTTAGTAGAAGGAAATTCAGGAATTATCTATTCTAACTCTTTTCCTTTATGGATGAGGAAACGGAATCCTAGAGAAATAGAAAATATAAATAATAGGGTCACAATTCAAATGCAAGCCTTTGCATCTCGAATTCATCTTTTTTCCACTATGCTATGCTACTTAAATACTCTGAAAGTTCAAAGTCAAGAAATGATTGATCATCTGGTCTCTTGTATCCAAATCAAAAGAATATATTACTAAAGACATCACTACTTGCAGGTACTTCCTTCGGTAATCTCAGAATCCTTGTCAACTCTTCTTTCTCCATTATTCCCACCAGTTTTTTTTTTTCTTCCACAAGATATATTACATCCATCCCTTTCTCTCCATTACTGCCCTAATTCTACTACTAGACTGTTGGAAGTCCTACCTACCTTATGCTCTCTCTGACTTGTTTCTCTTTGTCAATCCATCCTGCACATATCTGTTCCATTGGTTTTGCTAAAAGAGGTCTCAAGCGACTTCTCTGCTTAAGAAAATTCAGAGGTTCCCTAGTGTCTCTAAGATAAAATACGAATTCCTTTAGTATAGAAGCCCCTTCAGGTATGACTCCAACCTATATTTCTGCATTTGTTTCTGTTATTCAATCAAACTTATGTGTGTGTGTTTTTTTTCCTGTACACAACATTCTATCTCCCACTATTATATTTTTGCATGTCTGTAATTCTTTCTCTGCTCATCACTCACTATTAGAACCCCTAATTCTGTTCAAGCCTAAGGTATAATGCAAGACATTATTAGGCAATACTGGAAGTTCTTCCTTCCTCCCCTAACATCAGAGAAAGAAAAGCAGAATTCTTGCTACAATCTAAATCTCACCATCAAACTTATTTTCCCCTTCCCAAATGGAAGGAGTCAGCCTCCTATACCTCACCCTAGATGTGAGGAAACATGGAATCAACATCTATAAACCTTCTGGTAAGATAAAGGACCGTTGGACTATTTACTATATTTACCTGGCAGCTCACACTCTAAACCCAGAACCAATGCAATCAGACCAGCAGTTAAATCCTACTGTATCTCCTGCAATTAGAATGTGAGCTCCTTAAGAGAAAATATTATCTCCCTTTATTACCTAAATTCCAGAAATTTATTCAGAGTATTTACTTAGCACCTAGAAACCACTATGAGTGGGAAACATTGGTTTAGCAAAGAAAAGCCTTCAGGAGCACCTATTTACATTTTTGTATGTATTTGAATTCCTCCCAATAAAATTATAAACCCCTTTGAGAGCAGAGACAATACTCATATGTATCTTTCTGTTATCATCAATCAATTAGTTTTTACTTACTATATATTATTATTTTCTTACTATATATTAAGCACCAGAGATGCAAAGAGTGAAAGTCACTTTTTCAAGGAATTTACATTTTGTGGGAATAGAACATGTGAAAATAAACAATAAATACAAAAGAAATAGAAGGTCATTTGTATCAAGAGCACAGTTCTTGATACAAATTTGGTATTTTATCAATGTTAACTGAATAAAATTGATTCTAGGCAGTAAAACAGCAAAGTTGTATACTTAAATTAAACTTTTGTCTTTCATCTCTGGGGAACCAAAGATATAGAAAAACATTAAGGATCTCAGCATATCTAGTTTTTTTTTGTTTGTTTTTTTTTACTGGAATCGAGTATATTTAGATTGGTTTTGACTAAACTAAATTTGTATATTTTTCATAAATATTGACAGATCTAAACTCTGGAAGTAATTACTATTCTCCAAATCATAATTGGACTGAGTCTATTAATCAGGTAGTATATAAAGGAGTCTAGTTATAGAAAAAATGGTAAGAATATCTTGTCTAGAAAGAGTGACATTTTTCTGGAGAAAATATCAGCAAACATAGTCAATTCTAAAAAGGAACATTTATAACATCTCTTTGGTAAAGAAATCAATATGCTTTTTAAATTATACATATATACATATGTTTGTAGACCCACACACATACATACACATATATATCTATATATCATATAATTTACATACATGTAAATTATAGTTATTATATATTTTATACCATAATACATTATATTTTAATATATGTTATAAAATATAGAAATTATATAATTATATAAAATACATATATATATATATATATATATATATATATATATATATTTAAAGCTATTATATAAACAATGCGTATTTCCAGTCTTCTAAAGAAGAGTCAATAATAGCCTTGTGGTCTAACTAGCAAATTGGGTAGAAATACTATTTGGCTGAAATCACAAGGGCAGCAACTTGCAGTATTCCTTGTCCTTTACCCAAATGGGTTCAATGACCTGACCTTCCCTAATTGTCACTCTCCCCATTCTCACACTCATTAGCTAATCATCCAACCCTGGCATCTTGGCAAAAAGTTGCCAATTATAGTAAGTTATATTCAAAAGTCTCAAATGTTCTCCAGTGGGAAAGAAGCAAATAAAGAAATACCCAATATAAAATATAAATTGGGAATGGGACAATTTGCTTAAATTTTCACAGAAAGAAACTTTTTAATGGCAAGTCCCATGAATCTGGAAGCTGGTCCCCCTAAATTCCCTTGTGATAGACTAGAAAAACGACTGTAAATATTTCATGGAAAGAGAAGAATTATAGAATTCCTGCCTTCAAGTACCTCAAGGTCCAGTGAGGGAATGTGACTTATACCAAAATAAATGTGATACAAGAAAATTATAGGAGCAATAGAGTCAAGCGAAGAACTGTGAGAAATTTGTAAAGAAAGAGAATTGGGGGGGAATTAGAGAAGGCTTCAGGAAGGGATTTAATTTAGAGCTTGAAAAAGAGAATGATTTCAATTTACAGAATCTATTTAAGTATAAGGGCCAGTATGAACAAAGACCTAGACATAGAAAAAGGTAAAATGATTAGAAGGAATGGAGAGTAGTACAGTTTTGCAGAGAAATAAATTTATATATAAAGAGGAATAAGAGTTAAGGCAGGACAGATAAAATAGTGCTAGGTTATCAAAAGCCTTGAATGCTGAGTTTAAATTATACTCATCAAACATTAAGAAGCCCATAAATATTTTTGAAAAAAAGTCATATGAATATGTCAGTTAACTAGTAAGATTATCCATATAGCAGTGAATAAACAGTGTGAATTAAATAATGGATGGACTAGAAAGAGGAAGACCTATTGGAAAGCCATTATAGTATTCTTGGTAAAGAGAAGTAACATTCTAAATTAGGAAGGTTGCTTTAAAAATGAAGAAGTACTGGATATTAGAAATATTGCAGAGATTGACCAAGAAGACTTATAAAGTGATTGTGCAAAGTGAGGGATAGTAATGATTAAAGGATTGCTGTAAAGTTGTGAACCTGAGTGATTGGGAGGATAATCCAGTCATTAACAGAAAAAGGAGCATTATAGAAGAGGCAAGTTTAGGGACAATCCACTAGTCTAGTAATCAACAAGTATTTATTAAATACCTGCTATAAGTTTTACTAAGTTAAACACTTGTTATAGAAAGACAAAAACAAACACTCTTTTAATAAGGAACTTAAAATGAGGATGAGTTCTACTTGACACTATGCAAACATGTATTTCTTACTTGATATCAGGAAAAATCATTTCCCTTTCACTGTTAAATTATTTCTTTGTGTATTAACACACAATGCCTTCTTTTGTCTCATTCTTAATTTTTGTTGTGATTAAATTGATTTTAAGTCTTTAAATATTTCATGCTTATCGTAACTTTTTTATTGACTATGACACATGTAAAGTATGTTTCGTTCATTATTTTTTTCTTTGAGGTTACATATTTGAAGTTAAAGCTCTTTGAATAACCTATGATTCCAAACCAAAGCTCTGGATTTACATTAACCAAGTTTAATTTTGAAGATAGCAAAGAATCCATTTTTGCTCATACCTCCATCCAGGACTTTGCCCTACAGATAATTTCATTGATGTCTCTGCCTCTTGAACTCCCCAGTCAAGTACTCAGGCAAAGAGGACACTGAACATGTGATAGGCTTTATTTACCACCTTCTCTAAGACAGTTAAGTGGCACAGTGAATAGAGGGCCCGGCTTGAAGTCTTCTTTTGGGGAGAAAGACATTTATTTGCTATGTGTCCCTTGGCAAGACACTCAACCCTCTTTGCCTAAGTTTCCTCCATATTCCTTTTATGGAATGAAAAAAATAAATCGTAAATCACTCTAATGTATTTGTCAAGAAAACTCTAAATGAGGTCATAAAGAATTTAACATGACTGAAAAACAAAACAAAACAAACAACTGAATCAAAAAAAGCCACCTTATCTCCTTAAAATCATAGAAACATATAGAAGTTCATATAAAGTCAAAATAATTCTTCTTATCCATATTGTGGGCATTGATCTTCTTTGGATCTTCCAATCCTAAAGATTTTAGGATTGAGGGACTACTATGTTCTAGGCTAACAGTAAGCACTTAATAGGCACATAAAAATACTTTTTTCTGATCATGACAAAGCATATATGAGTTAGGTTAATGACTACTGAAGTTCTTTTCAATTCTATATTTTTAATTCTACCATATGGAAAGCCTGTAATGCTATCCTATAATTTTAGAATCATAATGGACCTTATTATTTAATCTTGATTTAAGGAAAATAGGGTATAGAAAACTTAAGAGAACACAAGTTCCCATGACTATCAATTTACTGTTCTTTTCTTTGTACAACAATATTTTGATAGACACAATTATAAATTCAGGGACTGTGCACTCTAATCTAGATTTATTAAAGTATGAATATATTACTGATAAAATGAGGATGGTAAAAGAGAAGAATTTCATAAACATTTGGCATGTGTGATTTCAGGAAGATCACTTAGTCTTTTGGGTCATTAGCTTTCTCAGTTATAAAACATGCTAGATGGACTAAATTATCTTGAAGACTTCTTTTAAATCTATAAATCATATTATTCCGTGCATCTATTCTCTTTAAAAAAAAAAAGTTAATTTTTTGCTATACTGAGATAATTTTATTTCCTCTCATTTTCAGGCAAGAACATAGACTATTTTTTTTTAAAAAGTGCTTTAGCTGACAAAATAAAAATTGCTTTGAAATTCTTTGTTAATACACTGATTTCTCCCTTTTATGTCCATTTATTAATCAATCAGTCAAGAATTATTAAACACCTAGTATGTGCCAGACACTGAGCTAAATACTGGGGATACAAAAAGAAGGAAAAGACAGCCTTGCCCTTAAGAAGCTTACAAATCTAATTGGACAGAAAACATGAAAATGAAAAAATAAATACATATACACATACATCCATGCACATGTACAGAGGGGTGAAGAAAGAGAGGAAAAGGGAAAGAGAGAGGGAGAGAAAGAAGAGAAGAGAAGAGAAGAGAAGAGAAGAGAAGAGAAGAGAAGAGAAGAGAAGAGAAGAGAAGAGAAGAGAAGAGAAGAAAGACAGAGACAGAGAGAGAGAGATGAAAGAGACATACACAGACACATAGATAGAAACAGAGAGACACACACAGAGAGACAGAAAGAGACAAAGCCAGAGAGTCAGAGAGAAACAAAGACAGAGACAGAGAAATAGAAACAGAGAGATAAAGACAGACACAGAGAGACGGAGAAATACACAACAGTGACAGAGAGACACAAAGAGAGACAGAAAAAGACAGAGACAGATAGAAAGAGTAAGAGAGAGATACTCAGAGAGAGAAGAACTATGTACAGGATAAATAGAAAATAATTAATAATGACAAAGTCATTAGAATTAAAAGGGGATGAGGAAGGCTTCCTGTAGAAAATGTTATTTTAGTTGGAATTTTGAAGGAAACCAAGGAGTCATAGCAGAAGTGGGAAAATGTTCTAGCCACTGGAGACAGCCAGGAGGTCAGTGTCACTGGAACAAAGAGTTCATGTCACAGAGTAAGGTGTAAAAAGCCTGAAATGGTAGGAGAAGGCTGGGTTATATAAAGCTTTGAATTCCAAACTGAACATTTTGTATTTGCTTCTGAAATCAATAAAAAGTCACTAGTGTTTGTTAAGTAGAAGAGCAACATGGTGAAGTCTCTATTTTTAAAAAATTACTATAGTGTCTGAATGGAGAATAAGTTGGAGTGAGAAGTGATTTAACATAGCCGACCCCCCTCCCCCAAGCAGGCTATTGTAATAATCAAGATATGAGGAAAAAAGACCTGCACTAGAGTTGTGGCAGGGTTGGGGGAAATGTGTATATGTTTCAAAGGTAATAAATAATAGGACTTGTCAAGAGACTGAACATGGGGAAGTGAGGAATCCAGGATAACTCCTAGGTTGTAATTGAAGGATGAAGTGAAGGATTGGGAGGCTTGTGTCCCTCCATAATAATAAGGAAAGTATGAGGTGAGGAGGATTTAAGGGAAAGAGAGTGGGTTCAGTTCAGATATATTGAGTTTAAGATGTCTACTGGACATCATTTGAGATGAATGAAAGGCAAAGAAGATGCTTTATAGATCAGCAGAGATACTGGGGTAGGAAAACTAGATTTGAGATTTATCAGCATAAAGATGGTAATTAAATCTTTTGGGGCTCAAGAGGTCATAAAGTGAAGCAGTATAGAGAGAGAAGAGAAGAAGGGCTAGGACAGGACCCTGGGGGTCCTAATCTATGCTTAGAAGACTTTATCTGGAGGAGGATCAAGCAACAGAGAGAAAAGGAGTGGTCAGAGAGGTATGAGAAAAACCCAGAGTACTGTACCAAAAACCTAGAAAGAAGAGAGCATTAAGAGGGATCAGCAGTGTTAAAGACTGCAAAGATTGAGAAGAATGAGGATTGAGAAAAACCCATTGGATTTGATAATTAAGAGATCATTAGTCGGGGCAGAGTCAAAATGGCAGAAAGTAGACAGGTCTTTATCTGACCTCTTCATGGCTTCCCTCAGATCAACATCAGGTCAAGCCTCTAGACTGGTTTTGGAATGACAGAACCCACAAATATTTGGGGTGCAATAAATTTCTAGCACAAGATTTTTTGGAAGAACTTCAGAAAAGTTCTTTTTCAATGCTGGGGTTGGGGGGAGAAGGAGAAAGGTGGTTGAGCACAGGTGCAGCACAGGGACTCAAGGTTGCACTGGGGGAATCTACCAGGAGGCTCTTAGCCAAAACACAGCAGTGTTGCTTACTCTGTCCTGGTTACAAGTCAATGGATCAGCAGACTACCTGTGAGACCTCTGCAACTTTGAAAGGCAAATAGTAAGCCCCTGAACTCCAAAATAATGCAGAACTTGACCACCCTCAATCAGCACAGGAAGGAAGTTAGCAACATGAAACCTAGGGCAGGTAAAAAGCCACTATTGCCTATAGAGGAAGCTTGGAACAATCACCCTTTTGTTCTAAGAGCAGATCTCAACCTTTTAAAATGAGTAAAAAAAAAAAAAAAAAAAAAAAAAAAAAAAAAAAAAAGAGCTGTGATCTTAGATATTTTTAATGTAAACAGAGAACAGACCTCAAACCCGAGGACACAAAAGGAGAATCTTCTGCAGATGGTGATAGGAGCTATTTCATAAGGATCTCTTGGAAGAATTCATTAAGGATCTTGAAAGAGAGAAGATAAATGGGGAAAGGAAATGAGAATTTTGCAGGAAAGTTTGGAAAAGGAAACACAGAAATTAGCTGAAGAAAACTCCTTTAAAAATATATTTAGAGAAATGTGGAAAGTGTATAACTCCTAACAAAATAGATTTGATAAAATGAAAAAAGAGATCAACTCATTGAAAAACAGAATTTATGAAATAGAAAAAAAAAAAAAAAACTAATGAACAAAACAGCTCAATTGGCCAAATGTAAAAGGAGAGTTAAAAAAGCTAAATGACATCCAGCAAAAGAACTGTAGGAAATGTCAATGAACCACTACATTTTGGAGTTCCTTCACAGGCTAATTGTACACTATTTCAAAGTCTGATTCTTTTTGTACAGCAAAACAACTGTTTGGACATATATACATATATTGTATTTAATTTATATTTTAATATATTTGACATGTATTGGTCAACCTGCCATCTGTGGGGGGGAGGGGAAAAATTGGAACAGGAGGTTTGGCAATTGTCAAGGTTGTAAAATTACCCATGCATACATCTGGTAAATAAAAACTATTAAAATAAAATAAAGAAAAAAGAAAGATTTATGCATATATTTTAAAAATAAAAAATATAAAAATGAAAAAAAAAGCTAAATGAAAATAATTCATTAAAATTTAGAGTGTAGAAGTGAATGGTTCAATGCCATATCAAGAATCAGTTAAAACCAAAAAATAGAAGAAAATGTAAAATACCTCATTGGGAAAAAAAAAAAGTGACCTGGAAAACAGATCTAGGAGAAACAATCTAAGAATTATTGAAATGGGTCCATGATTTAGGCATAAAGAATGAGATCATAAATAAATTAGAGGAACATAGGATAGTTTACCTCTCAGACTTGTGGAGGGGTGTTAGGTTCTTACTAAGTGCTAATGAGATAATGAGATATTAGGTTCTTACTAAGTGCTAAGTTGGTACTTAAGAATTCTCTAGTTCTGGTCTTTACTAGGAGTTTAACCCCTTTGAACTCCTGGGGAGGAGCTTGCATGCTTAGGAGGAGCAAGTTCATTGGTTGAAGTAATTTTTCCCAGAAGCCCTTGCGTTATCCCACACCCATTCTCTGGGAGGATAAAAGAAGGAGGCACTCAAGAGAGAGGAAGAGTCTCTGCTCTAGGTCAGAGTTGGAGCTGCTCTCTGGAGGACGAAGTCTCTCCTCTAGACCAGAGAGCGATCGGCAGTTTCTGGAGACAACAGCACATTACAGAGGGGGAAGGAATTTGTGACCAAAGGAGAACTAGAGACCATTATTGATCACAAAATAGAAAATTTTGATTACATCAAATTAAAAAGCTTTTGTACAAACAAAACTAATGCACACAAGATTAGAAGGGAAGTAACAAATTGGGAAAACATTTTTACAGTTAAAGGTTCTGATAAAGGTCTCATCTCCAAAATATACAGAGAATTGACTTTAATTTATAAGAAATCAAGCCATTCTCCAATTGATAAATGGTCAAAGGATATGAACAGACAATTTTCAGATGATGAAATTGAAACTATTTCCACTCATATGAAAGAGTGTTCCAAATCACTATTTATCAGAGAAATGCAAATTAAGACAACTCTGAGATACCATTATACACCTGTGAGATTGGCTAACATGACAGGAACAAATAATGATGAATGTTGGAGGGGCTGTGGGAAAACTGGGACACTGATGCATTGTTGGTGGAGTTGTGAAAGAATCCAACCATTCTGGAGAGCAATTTGGAACTATGCCCAAAAAGTTATCAAACTGTGCATACCCTTTGACCCAGCAGTGCTACTCCTGGGCTTATTTATATCCCAAAGAAATACTAAAGAAGGGAAAGAGACCTGTATGTGCCAAAATGTTTGTAGCAGCTCTTTTCGTAGTGGCTAGAAACTGGAAAGTGAACGGATGTCCATCAATTGGAGAATGGTTGGGTAAATTATGGTATATGAAGGTTATGGAATATTATTGCTCTGTAAGAAATGGCCAGCAGGAGGAATACAGAGAGGCTTGGAGAGACTTACATCAACTGATGCTGAGTGAAACAAGCAGAACTAGGAGATCATTATACACTTCAACAATGATACTGTATGAGGATGTATTCTGATGGAAGTGGATACCTTCAACATAGAGAAGAGCTAATCCAATTCCAATGGATCACTGATGAACAGAATCAGCTACACCCAGAGAAGGAACACTGGGAAATGAGTGTAAACTGTTAGCATTTTTTTGTTTTTCTCCCCAGGTTATTTTTACCTTCTGATTCCAATTCTTCCTTTGCCACAACAACAACAAAATTCGGTTCTGCACATATATATATATTGTACCTAGGATATACTATAACATATTTAATATGTATGGGAATGCCTGCCATCTAGGGGAGGGGGTGGAGGGAAGGAGGGGGAAAATTTGGAACAGAAGGGAGTACTAGGAATAATGTAAAAAATTACCTTTGCATATGTACTGTCAAAAATGTTATAATTATAAAATTAATAAAAAATAAAATAAAATAAAAAAAGAATTATTGAACTTCCTGAAAACCATAATGAAAAATAGGAGCCTAGACAAGATCTTTCATGAAATTATCAAGGAAAACTTCCCTGATGTTCTAGGAGGGTAAAATAACCATTGAAAGAATTCACTGATCACCTCCTGAAAGATATCCCAAAATGAAAACTCCAAGGAATATCATAGCTAAATTTCAGAATTATCAATTCAAGGAGAAAATATTGCAAATAGTCAGAAAGAAATAATTCAAATATTGAGGAGCTACAATCAGAATTACCCAGGACCTAACAACTTCCCTTTAAAGGATCAAAGGGCCTGGAATATGATGTTCCAGGGGGCCAAGGAGCTTGAACTGCAGCCAAGAATCAACTATCCAGCAAAATTAAGCATTATCTTTTAGGGGAAAATATAGACATTAGATTAAAGAAGTGAATTTCATTTATTTCTGAAGAAAAGACTAAATATGAACAGAACATTGGATCTTCAGAATTTAAGAGAAGCATAAAACGTTAAAAGGAAAAAAAATTGTTTATTTTAAAAGTTAAATAGTTAACATTCCTATATAGGAAGATGATGTTTAACTCTTGAGAACTATACTTAGGTATAGTTTGATTTTATTGTGATGATATAAAAAAGAACCTAGAGGAGGAAAAGGGAATTGTACTAGAAGAAATGGAAAAGGGAGATTAAATGGGGTAAATTACATCTCATAAAGGGGTAAAAAAGACCTACTACAATTGAAAGAAAGAAAGGAGGGAGATAAAGATTGTGTGAACCTTACTCTCATTGGATTTGGCTCAAATAGAGAATATTAGACATATTTAGCTCTCAGAGAAACTTGTCTCAGCCTATGGGGAAGTAGGAGAGGAAAGGGAAAAGGAAAGGGAGAAGAGAAATAGAAGGGGAAAGGGATAAGAAAGGAGGGCAAAAAGGGCTATTTGAGCGAGTTGATGGTCAGAAATAAAATACTGGGGAAGAGGAAAAGGGGGAAAGGAAAGAGCAAAGCTAAAATTGGGGAGAATAAGATGGCAGGAAATACAGTTAATAATTTTAACTGTGAACGTGGATGGGATGAATTCTCCCATAAACTGGAAGTGGATAGCAGACTGGATTAGAAGCCAAAATCCTACAATATGTTGTTTACAAGAAACATATTTAAAGCAGAGTGATACATACAGAGTAAAGGTAAAAGTCTGGAGCAGACACTATTATGCTTCAGCTGAACCTTAAAAAATTATCAGGGGTAGCAATCCTGATCTCAGATCAAGGAAAAGCAAAATTAGTTCTAATTAAATGAAATAAGGAATGAAACTATATTTTGCAAATAGGTACCAGAGATAATGAATTAATATCAATACTAAATATATATGCACCAAATAGTATACCATCCAAATTTTTAGAGAAGTTAAGAGAGTTGCAAGAATTAGACAGAAAAACTATACTAGTGGGAATCTCAACCTTGCTCTCTCAGAACTAGATAAATCAAACCACAAAATAAATAAGAAAAAAGTTAAGAAAGTAAATAGAATTTTAGAAAAGTTAGGTATGATAGACCTTTGGAGAAAACTGAATAGAGACAGAAAGGAATATACTTTTTTGTGGCAGTACATGGAACCTATACAAAAAATGTGGATATATTAGGGCATACAAACCTCAAATCAAATGCAGAAAGGCAGAAATAGTAAATGCCTCTTTTTCAGTTCATTGTACAATTAAAAATTACATTCAATAAAAGGCCAGGGAAAAATAGACCAAAAGATAATTGTAAACTAAATAATCTCATCCTGAAGAATGAGTGGATGAAACAACAAATCATAGACACAATAGACAATTTCATCCAAGAGAATGACAATAATGAGACAACAAACCAAAATTTACAAGATGCAGCTAAAACAATTCTTAGGGGAAATGTCATATCTCTAGATGCTTACTTGAATAAATTAGAAAAAGAGAAGATCAATGAATTGTGTATGCAAATAAAAAAGCTAGAAAAATAACAAATTAAAAACCCTAATTAACAACTAAATTTAAATTCTGAAAAAGATTAAAAAATTGAAAGTAAGAAAATTATTGAACTAATGAAGAAAACTAAAAATTGGTTTTATGGAAAAAAACAACAATGAAATAAGTAAACTTTTAGAATTTGTTTGTTACTATCAAAAATAAAAATGGTAAATTTTCCACCAATAAAGAAAAAATCAGAGCAATAATTAGGAGTTATTTTGCCCAACTCTATCTATGCCAATAAATCTCATAATGTAAGGGAAATAGATGAATACTTGCAAAGTATAAATTGCCCAGGTTAACAGAGGAGAAAATAAATTACTTAAATAGTTACATTTCAGACAAAGAAATTGAACAAGCTATTAATGAACTCCCTAACAAAAAAAATCTCCAGGGCCTGATTATTTTATGTGTGAATTCTACCAAACATTTAAAGAACAATTAATACCAATACTATATAAACTATTTGAAAAAATAGGAAAAGAAGTTCTTCCAAATTGCTTTTATGACACAGATATGGTGCTGATATTTATGACACAGATAGGGTCAAAACATAAAAAGAAAATTATAGACCAATTTCTTTAATGAATATTGATGCCAAAATACTAAATAAGATATTAGAAAATACATTACAGAAAGTCATCCCCAGGATAATACACCATGACCAAGTAGGAGTTATACTAGGAATGCAGGGTTGGTTTACTATTTAAAAAAAAAAAAAAAAAAACTATTAGCATAATTCACAACACTGATAATGATAACCAAACTAACAAAATTCATATGATTATTTCAATTAATTTCATTAATGGGAAAAAAGTATTTGACATTCCTATTTAAAAAACAACAACAACAACTAGAGAGTATAGGAATAAATGGAATTTTCCTTAAAATGATCAGTAGCATCTATTTAAAACCACCAGCAAGCACTATACATAATGGGGGAAAACTGGAATCATTCCCAATAAGATCAGGTGTGAAACAAAATTGCTCACTATCACCATTACTATTTAATATTGCATCAATAAGGTCAACTTTAGCCATAAGAAAAGGAAAAGAAATTAACGGAATTAGAGTAGTTAATGAGGAAACTAAATTATCACTCTTTGCAGATGATGTGCAACAATGTACCTAGAAAATCCTAGAGAATCAACTAAAAAACTATTAGAAACAATTCACAACTTTAGCAAAGTTGCAGGATAATCCACAAGATAAATTCATAGAAATCATCAGAATTTTTATATTGTTATCAACAAAGTCCAGCAATGTGATACAAAAAAAAAAAAATTCCATTTAAAATAAAATAGAGAATATAAAATATTTTGGAGTTTACCTGCCAAGGCAAAATCAGGAACTATATGAACACAATGACACTTTCCACACAAATAAAGTCAAATCAAATCATTGTAAAAATATCAAGTGCTCATGAGTAAGCTAAGTAAATGTAATAAAAATGACAATACTACCTAAATTAATCTATTTATTCAGTGCTGTAACCAATCAAACTCCTAACAACTTATTTTAGAGCTAAAAAGAATAATAACAAAGTTCATCTGAAAGAACAAAACATCAAAAATATCAAGGGAATTAATGAAAAAATGCAAATGAAGATAGCCTATTTGGACCACACCTAAAATTATATTATAAAGCAGTGATCATCAAAATTATTTGGTACTGACTAACAAATAGAGTAGTAGATCAGTAGAATAGGTTAGGTTCACAAGACACAATAATCAATTACTAATCTAGTGTTCTGGGATAAAAACTCATTATTTGACAAAAATTGTTAGTAAAATTGGAAATTATTATGGCAGAAACTAGGCATTGAATCATACCTAACACCTTAAACCAAGATAAGTTTGAACTGGGTTCACGATTTAAACATAAAAAGTGATACTATTAACAAATTAGAAGAACAAAGGATAGTTTACCTCTCAGATCTGTGCAAAGGAAGGAATTTGTGACCAAAGCAGAACTAGAATACATTATTTAATGTAAAACTGATAATTTTGATTATATTAAGTTTAAAAGTTTTTGTACAAACAAAACTAATACAGACAAGATTAGAAGGGAAGCAACAAACTGTGAAAACATTTTTACAGTCAAAGGTTCTGATAAAGGTCTCATTTCTAAAATATATAGAGAACTGACTCAAATTTATAAGAATTTAAGGCATTTCACATTTGAAAAATAGTCAAAAGATATGAACAGACAATTTTCAGATGAAGAAGCTAAAATAATTTCTAGCACAATGAAAAGGTGCTCTAAATCACTATTGATCAAAGAAATGCAAATTAAGACACCTCTGAGATGTCACTACACACCTCTTAGACTGATTAAAATGACAGGAAAAGATAATAATAAATATTGGAAGGGATATGGAAAAACTAGGACACTAATACATTATTGGTGGAATTGTGAGCTGATTCAACCATTCTGGAGAGGTATTTGGAACTATGTCCAAAGGGTTATCAAACTGTGCATAACCTTTACTCCAACAGTGTTTCTACTGGGCTTGTAGCCCAAAGAGATCATAAAAGAGGGAAAGGGACCCACATATGCAAAAATGTTTGTGGTAGCCCTCTTTATAGTGGCAAGGAACTAGAAACGGAGTGGATGCCCATTAGTTGAAGAATGGCTGAATAAGTTATAATATATGAATGCTATGGAATATTATTGTTCTATAAGAAATGATCAGCAGGATGATTTCACAGAGCCCTGGAGAGACCTATATGAACTGATGCTAAGTGAAATGAGCAGAACCAGGGGATCACTGTGCACAGCAACAACAAGATTATATGATGATTATTTCTGACAGACGTGTCTCTCTTCAACAATGCGATGATTCAGGTCAGTTCCAATGGTCTTGTGAAGGAGAGAGCCATCTGTATTCAGAAAACTGTAAGAACCGAGTATGGATCACAAATAGTATTTTCACTCTTTTTGTTGTTGTTTGCTTGCATTTTATTTCTTTCTCATTTTTTTTTCCTTTTTGATCTAATTTTTCTTATGCAACATGATATTTATGGAAGTATGTGTAGAAGAATTGCACATGTTTCACATATATTGGATTATTTGCATTCTAGGGAAGGGGTGGGGTGAAGGGAGGGAAAAAATTTAGAATACAAGATTTTGTAATATTGAAAATTATCCATGTATATATTTTGAAGATAAAAAGCTTTAATTAAAAAAAAAAATCTAAGAGAATCTATGAATTTTTAGTCAATCCTATGTCAAATGAGAGGATATTTAAATTACCAAAATAAAAAATTGGATAAATCAATGGATAGAGCACCAACCCTGAAGTCAGGAGGACCTGAATTAAAATCTGGTCTCAGATACTTGACACTTCCTACCTGTTTGACTATGGCCAAGTCACTTAATCCTAAATCCCTTAACCTCAGGAAAAAATAAAAATGAAGGTAAATTTAGAACATAGAAAATTTAAAAAATATAAAAATTACTATACACAATTACATATTAGCTAAACTAATTATTTGGAGGAAATAGATACTATATGTAAATGTATTAATAGGTAAATAAACAGACCATGAGAGATCTTAAAAAACATAGTTGCAAAAACTGAAATTGACTAAGACAAAGAAGAAATTTTAAAAATCATTTCATTAATGAATATAGATGTTAAAAATGTAGGAAGAGAGAGAAGAAAACCTAATCTAGGCAAATTACAGGTAAATACTGGAAAAATTTAAAAGATAATTGTCATTATTGTCATTGACAATTGTCAAATGAAGCACTCTATTCCTTATTATTAGACATTCTCTCTTGCCCCTAAATCAAAACTAGACAGAGCTAAGATAGGGAACTATATGATCCAATGTCACCAATAGCTACTAATCCAAAAAAACCTTCTCTGTTTCTGTCTCTGTCTCTGTTTCTTGTGTGTGTGTGTGTGTGTGTGTGTGTGTGTGTGTGTGTGTATTTAGGGGGGATATACCCATAGATAGATATACACAAATATATATATATATATATATATATATATATATATATATATATATATATATATATATATATATATATATACGCCAAAAAGTATTCAATATGATAAAGATGAATTTCTATAAATGATATAAATGGTTCAATATTATCTATATATTTGCATTAAAAAACAGAACAACCAAAATGACATGAAAGTACCTTGACACAATAATACAAGAAATAAATTTTTTTTAATTTTTTTTATTATATATATATATATATTTTTTTATAATATTATCCCTTGTATTCATTTTTCCAAATTACCCCCCCTCCCTCTATTCCCTCCCCCCGATGACAGGCAATCCCATACATTTTACATGTGTTACAATATAGTCTAGGTACAATACATGTGTGTGAATATCATTTTCTTGTTGCACAATAAACATTAGAACCCGAAGGTACATGCAACCTGGGCAGACAGATATTAGTGCTAACAATTTACATTCACTTCCCAGTGTTTCTTCTCTGGGTGTAGCTACCTCTGTCCATCATTGATCAACTGGAAGTGAGTTGGATCTTCTTTATGTTGAAGATTTCCACTTCCATCAGAATACATCCTCATACAGTATTGTTGTTGAAGTGTACAGTGATCTTCTGGTTCTGCTCATTTCACTCAGCATCAGTTGATTTAAGTCTCTCCAGGCCTCTCTGTATTCCTCCTGCTGGTCATTTCTTACAGAGCAATAATATTCCATAACCTTCATATACCACAATTTACCCAACCATTCTCCAACTGATGGACATCCATTCATCTTCCAGTTTCTAGCTACAACAAAAAGAGCTGCCACAAACATTTTGGCACATATATGTCTCTTTCCGCTCTTTAGTATTTCTTTGGGATATAATCCCAGTAGTAGCGCTGCTGGGTCAAAGGGTATGCACAGTTTGATAACTTTTTGGGCATAACTCCAGATTGCTCTCCAGAATGGCTGGATTCTTTCACAACTCCACCAGCAATGTATTAGTGTCCCAATTTCCCCACATCCCCTCCAACATTTATCATTATTTGTTCCTGTCATCTTAGCCAATCTGACAGGTGTGTAGTGGTATCTCAGAGTGGTCTTAATTTGCATTTCTCTGATCAGTAGTGATTTGGAACACTCTTTCATGTGAGTGGATATAGTTTCAATTTCTTCCTCTGAGAATTGTCTGTTCATATCCTTTGACCATTTATCAATTGGAGAATGGTTCGGTTTCTTATAAATTATGGTCAGTTCTCTATATATTTTGGAGATGAGACCTTTGTCAGAACCTTTGTTTTTAAAAATATTTTCCCAATTTGTTACTTCCCTTCTAATCTCGTTTGCATTAGTATTATTTGTACAGAAACTTTTTAGTTTGATGTAATCAAAATCTTCTATTTTGTGATCAATAATGATCTCTAGTTCTCCTCTGGTCATAAATTCCTTCCTCCTCCACAAGTCTGAGAGGTAGATTATCCTCTGTTCCTCTAATCTATTTATTATCTCCCTCTTTATGCCTGAATCATGGATCCATTTTGATCTTATCTTGGTATATGGTGTTAAGTGTGGATCCATATCTAATTTCTGCCATACTAATTTCCAGTTTTCCCAACAGTTTTTTCCGAATAATGAATTTTTATCCCTAATGTTGGAATCTTTGGGTTTGTCAAAGATTAGATTGCTATAGATGTACCCTTTTTTGTCCTTTGTATCTAATCTGTTCCACTGATCTACCGGTCTATTTCGTAGCCAATACCAAATGGTTTTGGTGACTGCTGCTATATAATATAGCTTTAGATCAGGTACACTTAGACCACCTTCCTCTGAGTTTTTTTTTCATTAGTTCCCTTGCAATTCTCGACCTTTTATTCTTCCATATGAATTTTGTTGTTATTTTTTCTAGGTCATTGAAATAGTTTCTTGGGAGTCTGATTGGTATAGCACTAAATAAATAGATTAGTTTGGGGAGTATTGTTATCTTTATTATATTCGCTCGGCCTATCCAAGAGCATTGAATGTCTTTCCAATTATTTAAATCTGATTTTATTTTTGTGGCAAGTGTTTTGTAATTTTTCTCATATAATTCCTGACTTTTCTTTGGTAGATGGATTCCCAAATATTTTATACTCTCAACATTTGTTTGGAATGGAATTTCTCTTTGTATCTCTTGCTGTTGCATTTTGTTAGTGATATATAAAAATGCCGAGGATTTATGTGGATTTATTTTGTATCCTGCCACTTTGCTGAAATTTTGAATTATTTCTAGTAGCTTTTTAGCAGAGTCTTTGGGGTTCTCTAAGTATACCATCATGTCATCTGCAAAAAGTGATAGTTTAATTTCCTCATTTCCTACTCTAATTCCTTGAATCTCTTTCTTGGCTCTTATTGCCGAGGCTAGCGTTTCTAGTACTATATTGAATAGTAATGGTGATAGTGGGCAACCTTGTTTCACTCCTGATCTTACTGGGAAAGGTTGCAGTTTATTTCTATTGCATATAATGCTTACTGAAGGTCTTAAATATATGCTCCTGATTATTCTAAGGAATAGTCCATTTATTCCTATACTCTCAAGAGTTTTTAGTAGGAATGGATGTTGGATTTTGTCAAATGCTTTTTCTGCATCTATTGAGATGATCATATGGTTCTTATTAATTTGATTATTAATATGGTCAATTATATTACTAGTTTTCCTAATATTAAACCAGCCCTGCATTCCTGGAATAAATCCTACTTGATCATAGTGTATTATCTTGGAGATGATTTTCTGAAGTCTTTTTGCTAATATCTTATTTAAGATTTTAGCATCAATATTCATTAAGGAGATTGGTCTATAATTTTCTTTCTCAGTTTTCGATCTACCTGGTTTAGGTATCAGTACCATGTCTGTGTCATAAAAGGAGTTTGGTAGGACTCCTTCATCCCCTATTTTTTCAAATAATTTATATAACATTGGGGCTAATTGTTCTTTAAATGTTTGGTACAATTCACATGTGAATCCATCTGGCCCTGGGGATTTTTTCCTGGGGAGTTGATTAATAGCTTGTTCTATTTCTTTTTCTGAAATGGGACTATTTAAGCAATTTATCTCCTCCTCTGTTAATCTAGGGAGCCTATATTTTTGGAGGAAGTCATCCATTTCACTTAAGTTATCAAATTTATTGGCATAAAGTTGGGCAAAGTAACTCCTTATTATTTCTCTAATTTCCTCTTCATTGGTGGAAAGATCCCCCTTTTCATTTGTAAGACTATCAATTTGATTTTCCTCTTTCTTTTTTTTGATCAAATTTACCAAAGGTTTATCTATTTTATTGGCTTTTTCATAAAACCAACTCTTGGTTTTATTTATTAATTCAATAGTTTTTTTACTTTCAATTTTATTGATTTCTCCTTTTAATTTTTGTATTTCAAGTTTAATTTTTGGTTGGGGGTTTATAATTTGGTCTTTTTCTAGCCTTTTAAGTTGTAAGCCCAATTCGTTAATCTTCTCTTTCTCAATTTTCTTCAAATAAGCCTCTAAAGATATAAAATTTCCCCTTATTACTGCTTTAGCTGCATCCCAAAGATTTTGATATGATGTCTCATCATTATCATTATCTTGGGTGAAATTGTTAATTGTTTCTATAATTTGCTCTTTCACCCAGTCATTCTTTAAGATGAGATTATTCAGTTTCCAATTACTTTTTGGTCTATTTACCCCTAACTTTTTACTGAATGTAGCTTTTATTGCATTGTGATCTGAGAAGAAGGCATTTATTATTTCTGCCTTCCTACATTTAATTTTGAGATCTTTATGTCCTAATACATGGTCAATTTTTGTATAGGATCCATGAACTGCTGAGAAGAAAGTATATTCCTTTCTATTGCCATTCAGTTTTCTCCAAAGGTCTATCATACCTAGTTTTTCTAATATTCTATTTACTTTTTTAATTTCTTTCTTGTTTGTTTTGTGGTTTGATTTGTCTAAATCTGAGAGTGCAAGGTTGAGATCTCCCACTATTATAGTTTTACTGTCTATTTCTTCTTGCAGTTCTCTTAACTTTTCCTTTAGAAAGTTAGATGCTATACCACTTGGTGCATATATGTTTAGTATTGATATGGCTTCATTATTTATGCTACCTTTAGCAGGATATAGTTTCCTTCCTTATCTTTTTAACGAGATCTACTTCTGCTTTTGCTTGATCTGAGATAAGGATAGCTACCCCTGCTTTTTTGGCTTTACCTGAAGCATAATAGGCTCTGTTCCAACCTTTTACCTTTATTCTGTATGTATCTCCCTGCTTTAAGTGTGTTTCCTGTAGGCAACATATTGTAGGGTTCTGCTTTTTGATCCAATCTGCTATCCGTCTCCGTTTGATGGGATCGTTCATCCCATTTACATTTACAGTTAAAATTACTAATTCTGTATTTCCTGCCATCGTATTATCCCCAGATTATGCTTTTTTCCCTTGACCCCCCTGATCCCCCTCCCCGATATTTAATTTACAGACCCCCCTTGTGACGCGCAACCCTCCCTCTTTTTTTTTTTTTTTTTTTAGGATCCCTCCCCCCTCCCTCCAAGTCCCTTCACTTATTCTCCTTTTCCTTTTCCCTTTTCCTCTCCCCCCTTTTAATGAGGTGAGAGAAAATTCTCTGAAAAACAAATATGTTAATTATTTACTCTTTGAACCTCTCCTGATGAGAGTAAGATTCACACAATGATTCTCCCTCTCACTAAGTTCCCTCAGATATGGTGTATTTTCTATGCCTCTTCCTGGGATGTAGTTTCCCTCTTTTTATCACTCCTTCCCCTTTTTCTGAACCGACCTCCTTCCCTTTACTACACCCCCCTTTTTTTCTTTTATATCAGTAAAATCAAATTATCCTTGAGTATTTTTTATATACCCACAACAGAGTTACAGTTCTCAAGGGTTCTGTGTACCTTTTTCTGTTTCTCTTCAGTCTTGTGGATGTAGATCAAATTTTTTGTTTAAGTCTGGTTTTTTTCTTAGAAACATATAGAATTCCTCTGTTTCATTGAATGACCATCTTCTTCCATGGAAAAAGATGCTAAACTTAGCTGGGTAGTTCATTCTTGGTTGCAGTCCTTGATCTTTTGCCTTACGGAATATCAGGTTCCAGGCCCTTCTATCTTTTAATGTGGAGGCAGCCAGATCTTGGGTGACCCTTATTGTGGCACCTTGGTATTTAAATTGTTTTTTTCTAGCTGCTTGCAGGATTTTCTCCTTTGTGTGGTAATTCTGCAGCTTAGCCACTATATTCCGTGGTGTTCTTTTTTTAGGGTCTATTTCAGAAGGAGTTCGATGAATTCTTTCCACATCTACTTTCCCTTCTGTTTCTATTATCTCTGGACAGTTCTCTTTGATAATTTCCTGTAAAATAGAATCTAGGCTCTTTTTTTGGTCATAGTTTTCTGGAAGTCCAATGATCCTCAGATTATCTCTCCTAGATCTATTTTCCAGGTCTATAGATTTTCCCAGTAAGTATTTGACGTTGTTCTCCAGCTTCTCATTTTTTTTGTTTTGTTTGACTGATTCTTGGGTTCTCTGTGAATCATTCATTTCTATTTGTTCCATCCTGACTTTTAAGGAGTTATTTTCTTCTTTCACAGTTTTTAGTTCTTTTTGTAAATGCCCAATTTCGTTTTTAAATGAATTATTTTGCTCTATTGAATTTTTTTTCCATTTCCCTAATTTTTTTTTGAGAATTATTTTCTTTTTCCAATTCAGAAATTCTATTTTCTTGAGACTTTTTTTATCTTTTCTAATTCAGAAATCCTACTTTCCTGTGTTTTTTTAACCTTTTCTAATTCATAAATTTTGTTTCCCTGCATCTCCTGTGAATTCTTTATTTTTTCCAACTCCAATTTCAGGACGTTGTTATTCTCTATCATAGCTTCCCTTTCCTTTCCCCATTTTTCTTCAATCTCCCTCAATTTTTTAAGAGTTTCTTCTAGGAGAGAGTTATGTGATGGGGGGCAGGAATCGTTCCCCTTTGGGTTGTTATCTGCTGACTCTCTGCTGTTAACTTCCTCGGGGTTGGATACCCGCTCTTTCTCTGTATAGAAGGAATCTATGGTTTTTCTAGCTTTTTTGCTCATATTTAAAAAAATCTTTTGGGGTCTGTCCCTGGGGTAGGAAATTATTTATTTACTTCTTTACCAGCTTCCTCCCAGACCAGATGGATGCAGAGGCTCCTGCGCCTGAGCTAAGATAGAGCTCTGGGAGAGAGTTCCCCACCCCCTCCCTGGAAGTGCCTCAGAGGTGATTAGCACTACTGTGCTTCGAGGGCGTAGAATAGTAAAGACAGCACAAAGCCCAGCCTATGTGTCCGGGTGGGTAGTGGATGTCTGCAGCAGGTGACGTGAAAAGCCCCTGTGCTCAAACTGGAAGTGTCTGCCAGAAACCGCGGTCCCTAGTTCAAAGGTTCTGCTTCTCTGGGACTTCCTGGAGCTGAGTTCCACTCCCTCCAGCTAAGCTAGGCCATGTGTGTTGCCTTGGGCCGTATCCACTCACTTGTCAATATCTTAACTATTCTCAGGAGGTAGCTGAGGCCACACCCCCTGGTGCCGAGATCTGCTGAGTCACCTCCAGGGTCCGGGGAAAATCTAATCTGAGTTTTAAAATATTTTGGCTTTCTCTTCTGAACTGCTAAATATTTAGCAGAGAAGAGCTAACAGCCTGTGCCAGATTCCTTTACCTCAGTGGCTTCTCTGATCCCAGAGCCCTTCCCAGCGCAATGGGCGCAGTGTGCCACTACCCCACCGTCTGTGCTGGTCTCTCTTATTCCTCCCCTGGGAACTGACCTTTCCTGTTGAAACTCCAGATTCTCTTCAGCTGGTAAGTCGTGCTTCCAGTCCTTGTGGTATCTATCAGTCCTGAGCTAATTCTGAGACTTAATTTATCTAATTGGTTGTGAGGGAGTGAGGATGTTCACAGAGACGTGTGTTTCTTCTCCGCCATCTTGGCTCCGCCCCAAGAAATAATTTTTTTAAAAATTGTCTTGAAGTAACAGAACAAGAGAAGAAAATACAAATAGAAAAAAAATCTACCACTTACCATTTCCAAAGAGATCCTACAAGGAAAGCAAAATAGAAAATTATTGCTAAATGTTGAAACTCAAAGAAGAGAGAAATTTTACCCCAAAAAAACAAAAAAACAAAAACAAGCAAGCAAACAAACAAACAAAAACAATTCAAATATTCTGGAACTACAATTAGAATCATTTATCAAATTCATCAGCAGCAACAATAAAAGACCATAGATCCTGGAATATTATATATAGACAATCAAAAAAACTAGGCCTATGACCAAAAATATATCCAGCAAAATTAGGTATAATATTAAACATAGAAAAAAGTGGACATTCAGTAAACTCTCAGATTTTCAGGATTTTTCTTAAACAAATCTGAACTCAATAGAGAATTTAACATATAAGAGCCAACATCAAAGACTAATTTCAAGAAGTTCAATAAGAACAAACTATATCTTACATGTGGAAATATAAAACCATGTGTCTAAGATTGATATTAGTAATTGGGTAGTTCAAAAGAAAGACTAGAGAAGAGCTGAGTGTGATCTGATTCTAAAAAGGAAAACTGTCTAAAAAAGGGAAAATAATAATTAAGCTATGTGAATATGGTTCAGAGTAAGAGCTGACAAGGAGGAATTAGATGGAGGAGGAGGGCTGGTAGTTCTAAAAACCTAGTAACATCAATCGTGGATTAAATAGATAGATAGACAGCCTTATATAGAGATCTGTATGGACATATTTATATTTATATCTAGATATCTAGATATACCAAAAAGTATATAGTATCCTCCAAAATTCATAAAGAAATAAGGTAGGGAAGGCATAAGATAATGTGGGGTATAGAAGGTTGTATAGATTTATGACAGTGGATCAACATGTCTACATTAATGAAAAGGGATTTAAAAGGAAGGAAAAGAGTTGGGGGGAGAAGATAAGAGAGGGATCCTTAGGGGTGGGAGGAAAATTAAGTAATAGAAAGACAAGGAGCAGAACTAAAGTAGAAGAGTTAGCAGATATAGGAAATAAGAGATATACACAAGCACAATAACAATGATTAGGAATAATATTTTAAAGAAATAAAGATACTAATCATTGATCACACACAGAGTCAAATTTAAAGTTTCAATCAAGAGAGAAATCTATGTCATATATACATATATACTTGCATATATGTGCATATGTAAATATATGTATTGTGTGAGCATAGGCTGTGTGTATGTATGTGTACATATGCATGTATGTACCTATATATAAATATATCTGTCTTTAACTGTAGCCTGCTTTGGGGAAAGGATAGGGTGGATGAAAGGGGGGAAAAAAAATAAAGTAAACAGGGCACAGCAGAACACAAAAGAAAACATATCAGGAAGCAACGAAAAGCTGGATAGTCATGAATATAATATCTTCTATTATTATATATGTTATCTTTAAATGGACATTTATTTTTGCATATTTTGAATCCTCCCTGATTTTATGCCAGGTCCATGACAGTATTTTGAGGGTTTTTTTTTTTCCTCCATTTTCTTTTTTTTTCTATTTTTTATTTTCTATTTAAGTTTTTAAATGAATATTTTTAAGATAGCATGATTACATTTATGCCCCCCATAAAATTTCTTTTAAAATTCAACATTAATTTGTGTTGTGTTGAATACACAAAAACAGTTAACATAGAAGGCATATTTTAATATGAAAAAGTACATGTCTAAGTTCCAAAGCTAACACTATAGTTTGCAATGGAAAAAGTTCTAAATTTTCCTATGACTATTTGGTAAAAGAAAGAGGTCCTTTTAATTTAGTGCTCAAATGCTACTGATAGCTATAATAAATGAGAAATAAATTTAAAGAATAAAAACTGGCAAAAATAAAAATATGTCCCTTATTATGTAATGATTCCCTTAGAAAATGCAAGTGAATCAGCAATAAATATCAACTGAGGCAATAGTATCAATGAAACAGAAAGAAAGAAAATAAATTTACACACATTTCTAAAGACCAATAACAAAAAGCTGAGGGAAATAATAGAGAAAGTTCATTTAAAAGAACTGAAAAAAGGGCAACTAGGTGGCGCAATGGACAGAACATCAGCCTTGAAGTCAGGAGGACCTGATACAATTAAAATGCAAATAAATGTAAATTATTTTTAAAAAAATTAAATAACTGTAGAATTTTTATTAAATAGGCCTTCACTAGTGTAAGTAATCACATTGCAAAAATTATTTCAGTACTTTAATCTTATTCTTATCAAACTACTATAGCTAAACAAAATGATAATAAAAATTTTTTGGTCTAACAAAAGTTCTGTATGCACTATGGATCATTTTACCCCTAGGTTATACTGTAGACTTGTGAGATATAGGTATTAGTATTTTGTATCAGTCTTATATCTATTATGCCACAACTGAACAGAAAAAAAAAAAAGAAAGAAAGAAAAGAAAAGAAAAGAAACAAACAAACAAAAAAAAAAAAAACAAACAAACAACAGAAACAAAAACAGGGGTAGTCAGATGGCACAGTGGAGTCAGGAAAATCTATGGCATGGAGTCAGGAAGATTTATGTTAAAATCTAGCCTCAGATGCTCATCAGTTGTCTGACTCTGGACAAGTCTTTTTGCCTTAATCCATTGAAGACAAATTAGTCCAATATCTTTCCTAAGAAAACCCCATGAACGATATAAGCATGCTATGGTCCATAGGATCACAAAGGTTAGACCTGAATGAACAATAACAAATGCACCAAATAGCATAATTTCAAAATACTTAAAGGAAAAACTAAGCTAATTACAAAAAGAGATAGTAAAACTATCATAAAAGAGAGCTCAAAAAGAAATAGATTAGCAAGAAAAAGAGATGTTAATGACCTAATTAGAAATTTGGGAAAACAAATTCTAAATGATTGATTTCTATCAATAGTTGAATGAAAAAAGAAAGAAATGTACATATTTCTCAGATGTGCATGGCACCATTACAAAAATGGATAATATCTCAGAACATAAAAGTTCACAAACAAGTCAGAATAATAAAAAATATTATATAATCATTCATTAACCAAAATATAATAAAATTGTATTAAATATAGAATCACTAAAATATCAACCAGAGAACCAAATAACTCAATTCTAAGTTGGTTAGGTTGGTCAAAGAATAAATCATAGAAATGACATATAATGTCTTTTTAAAAATTATTTATCATTTTTCCCCAATTATACATAAAACCAATTTTAACATTATCTTTTTTTAAAATGTTAAATTTCATATTCTCTTCTTCCCACTCATTCATTGAAAAGGCAAGCAATTTGTTATGGTTATACATCTGTAGTCATGCAAAACATTTTAGTCATATTGTAAAAGAAGACATAGACCAATAAATAAATAAATAAACTTTAATAATATGCATTCATAATTATTCAATTCTTTCTCTGGGCACAGGTGATAGCATTTTTCATCATAAGTCCTTTAGAATTGTCTTGATTCATTATATTGCTGAGAACAGATAAGTAATGCACAGTTTATTGTTATGCAATATTGTTATTATGTGTAATGTTCTTCCAGTTCTGCTTATTTCACTTTTCATTGATTCATGTAATCTTTCCAGGTATTTTTCTGAGAGATTCCTGCTTGTCATTTCTTAAAGCATAATAGCACTACATAATAATCATACACAAATACATATACATATACAACTTATTTAGCCACTCCCCAGTTGTTAGGCATTCCTTCAATTTCCAATTCTTTGCTACCAGAAAAGAAATGGTCCTTTTCCTTTTTTTTTTTTTTTTTGGGTCCCTTTGAGATATGGCAATGGTTTTGCTTGGCTAAAAGCTATGCTTAGTTGTATAGACCTTTAGGCATGTTTTCTAGACCTTTTAGCACAGTTCAAAATTGTTCTCCAGAATAGTTTGATCAGTTCCTGACACCATCAACAATGCATTAATGTCCCAACTTTTCCACATTCCATCTAGTATTTGTCATTTTTTTTCTGTAATATAAGCCAATCTGTTTGGTGGAAGATGAGATCACTGAATGTTTTAATTTAGGGCATTTTTATTTTTTAAGAATTTTGATTACGTTGAGGAAAACTACACTTGTTTATATTCTTTTGGTCATTTATCAATTGTGATTGATTAGTATTCTTATAAATGTGACTCAGTTCTCTCCACATTTGGAAAATTAAGTTTTTATTAGGAAAACTTGCTAAAATTTTTTTTCCACATTTATTATTGTTAACTATTTCCCTCCATCCTATTTCTCCCATTTATTCTCCTCTCTTTCTCTCCCTTGTGTTTTGTTCAGACTTCCACCTCTCCCAACCTTTCATTCCTTTTATCATCCTTACTCTGCCTTCTTTCTATACCATTTATCTCTTTTCCTATGTGTTATTTTCTCTTTGAGCCAATTACAATGAGAGTAAGGCTCAGGAATCTGATTTTCTCCATCTTTCTCCCCATTGAAAAATTTTCTACCTTTCTACCTGACTTTCCCCTTCTACCTCTGCCTTTCCCCTTTTCTTATCGCATTCTTTCTCACTTCTCAATTTTATTTTTTAAACACTTCAGCATATTCAATTCACATTTGTGCCCTCCTTCTAACTGCCCTAAGAAGGTAAAATTCTTAGGAGTTACAAGAATTAGCTTCCCACATATGAAAGTAAACAATTTAACCTTATTGAGTTATTATTTAACCTTATTGATTTATTTTTCCTGTTTACCTTTTTATGCTTCTCTCAAGTTTTATATTTGAAAATCAGATTTTCAATTCAATTCAGATATTTTCATCATAAATGCATAGAAGTCCTTTATTTCAATAAATTGCTATTTTTTTCCTCTGAAGGATTATATTCAGTTTTGCTGAGGAGGTGGTTATTGCCTGAAGTCCTAACTCCTTTGCCTTCTAGAATATCATATTCCAAGCCTAGAACTCTTTAATATAGAAGCTGCTAAATATTGTGTTATCTTGACTGTGACACCATGATACTTGAATTTTTTCTTTCTGCTTACTTTCCAAATTTTTTCTTTTACCTGAAAACACTGGAATTTGGTTATATATTACTGGGAGTTTTAATTTTGGAATTTCTTTCAGGAAGTTATTGATGTGTTCTTTCAATTTATATTTTACAATGTGGTACCAGAATATCAGAGAAAGTTTGGGGGTTTTTTTTGGTATGTTTTTCTGTTTTTGTTTGTGTGTGTGTGTGTGTGTGTGTGTGTGTGTGTGTGTGTGTATGTGTGTATATGTGTGTGTGTGTGTGTGTGTGTGTGTGTGTGTATGTTTTTAATCGTGACTTTCAGGTAATCCAAGAATTCTTAAATTATATAATATATTTAAATATGTGTTGTGTATATATAAAATGCATATATGTATACATATGTTTTTATAAGTGTGTGTTTTAAACAGAGACAATAAGGGAATCTGTTTTATTTAACTATGTATTTGTTACAAGGAATTCTTTTTTCAATATTTCAGGCAATGAGAAGAATAGTTAATTACAAAATAAAAATACAGAATTTTGAGATGTTCTACAAATGAGAAATATTAACATGTATTTTCAGAAGGGATCACTATAATTTTTATTTTGCTTAATTATTTTACTCTGTTACAAAAACAAACAAACCATCCCATAGAATCAGATAATATGTAAATGTTAAGTTAAAAAAAATATATGTCAATGTAATTAAAAGAGCAAAGAGAAACAGAGAAAAAAAAAGAGAGGAGATAAGAAAAGTAGGAAAGATTATACTCAATTTTGCTAAATAAGTTGTTTTTGGATATAAGTCCAGCTTTTTTCTTATTCAAATTATATTATGGTATTTTAGGTAGAAATTGGTAGGTCTTGTGAAATCCTGATTGTATTTAATAGAGCATTTGATTTACAAGTGAATTTTATCAAATAATTCCAATATCAAATTATTTGGAATAATAAGCAAAGGAGGCATCTTACCAAATTCCTTTTATGAAATAGGTATGACATTGAAACCTAAACCAGGAAGAGTAAAAATAAAGAAAGAAAATTAGAGATTAATTTCATTAATGAATATGGATTCAAAAACCCTAAATAAAAAATTACCTAAAAGATTACAATATATTTAAAAGATTATAAATTATGACCAGTTGAGATTTATGCTAGGAATTTAGGGATGGTTTAATATAAAGAAAAATAATAGCACAATTGATTATATCAATAATAATAGTTTATATATAAATATGTATATTATTTCAATAGATGCAGTAAAAGCTTTTGAAGTGCAATATTTATTTCTATTAAAATATTTGAAAGTATTGATATAAGTGGATTTTTCCCAAACTGATTAAAAGTCACTTATCTTAGTCAGTAAGTGTGATTTATAATGGAAATAAACTAGAAAACTTCCTAGTAAAATCAAGGGCAAAACAAAGATAGCCACTGTCATCAATATTATTTAATATTAAATTGTAAATCCTAGCAATAGCAATAAGAAAGAAACAGAAAAAGAAGGAATCAAAATACGGAGAGAAGTGATAAAACTAGCTCTTTTTGCAGATGATATAATGATACACTTGGAAAATCCCAAATACTCAACTAAAAATCTAGTTGAGACAATTAATAATTTTAGCAAAGTAGCAGGATATAAAGTATATCCACATAAATCATCAGTCTTCCTATATATCACAATAAACCCTTCGAGAAGAAATAGTAAAGATATAATCTATGTAAAATAATCTTAGATAATTAAAAATATACCCTAGGAGCACACTTGCCAAAAGGGACTATATAAGCAATTTTTAAAAAAAAAAAGTTGTTTTATGCAAATAAAATCAGATTTAAATATTAATATTAATTGTCCATGGATAGATAGGGCCAATATAATAAAAAAGATAATTTATTTGATCTAATTTATATATTCAATGCCATCCCATTTAAGTAACTAAAAATTAAAAAATTTTTACTGAAATAGAAAAAATAATAACCAAATTGATTTTGAAATACTAAAAATCAAGAATATCAAAGGAACTAATGGGGAAAAAATGAAAAGGAAGGAGATTTAGCAGTTCCAGATCTCAAATTATATTATAAATCAGTAATATTAAAATTATTTTGTACTGACTACAAAATAGAAAGGTAGATCAATGGAGTAGACTAAATGCACAATTTACCAGCAGCAAATGAATATAACAACCTTGGTTTTGACAGGAACAAAGCCTTAAAAATTTTGGATAAGAATTAACTATTTGGTAAAAATAATAATAACAATAATAATGTTAATAAACTGGAAAAGAGTAAGGCAGAAACTGGGATAGACTAGTATCTTATCTCATCTACCAAGATGTCAAAAAGGATACAGGACCTAGAAATAGAGATATTAAAAGAAAATTAGAACATGGAATATATTTCTTATGTAACATGGATAGGTGAACAATTTATGAATAAAAAAAATATATATATATATATAAAGAAAAGTTAGTTGTAAAATGTATAATTTTGATTACATTAAATTAAAAATGTTTTGAAAATAAAGAAAATGTAGCTAGAATCATAACGAAAACAGAAAATTGAGGGAAACAAAACCATTTGTAGGCTTTCTCAGATAAAGGTCTCATATCTTAAATATATAAAGAACTTTGTCAAGCTGTAAGAATATGATGGTCAACGTATATGAATAGGCAGTTTTCCAAGGAAGAAATCAAAACAACTTAGATGAAAAAATACTCTAAATCACTATTGATTGGAGAAATGCAAATTAGAATAACTTTGAGATACCATTTTACACCTATTAAATGACTAAAATAATTGAAGGAAAAAGCAATAAGAGTTGGAGAGGATGTGGAAAAATTGGGACACTAATTCATTTTTGATAGGATTGTGAACTGATCCAACTATTTTGCAGAGCAGTCTGGAATTATGCCCAAAGAATTATTACACTATTTACATCCTTTAATCCAACAGTACTCATTGTGGTCTATTTATAAAAGTGAATTGGTAAAATAGAAAAGAACATACTTGTTCTAAAATATTTACAGCAGATATTTTTGTGTGGCAAAAAATGGAAATTATGAGGATGCCCATCAATTGTGGAATGACTGAACAAGTTGTAGTATATGATTGTGATGGAATACAGTTATTCTATAACAAACGATAAGGCCAATGATCTTAGAAAAACGTGAAAAGACTTGCATGAAATAATGAAAAATGAAATTAGCAGAACCAAGAGAACATTATTTGTAGCAGGCTTCTTAAACTTTTTCATTCATGACCACTTTTCACCTGAGAAAATGTGGGTATAGAGTATACAAATCAAATATTTATTCATAATAAATCATAATTTCAGTGATAAGACCCTAGGGGTCCCAAACCAGAGTTTTAAATAGCAAATATAGTAACAGCAATATTGTTTTAAGAATAGCTTTGAGCAAATAAAACATTTGATTATAATAAATACCTAAATTAACTACAAAAAAACATATGAAGGAAGACACTCTGCATGCAAAGAAAGAAGAATCACAAGTATGTATAGAATGACATCTATGTATATACATATATATGTATAAACACATTTATTTCTAAATGTAGTCATCTTTATGTGGGAAAGGGGAAAATAAAAGAAAAAAGAAACTTACAGTATATATTTTATTATATATTTAAAAGGAATAGTATATTGTATGTGCAAAACTTTGTTTCATTGTGCAATCATTCTTTAAAAATTATGTTATGGAAATTCTTGTTTTACCCCATAAATTAAAAATGAAATAAAAAAATGAAAAAAGTATGAAGGGGAATTTCATGTTGATCTTAGATATAATAAATTACTGCCATAGCTTATTGAATGGGGATAAAGGGTGTGACAAGATTAAGTCTGCACTTTAAAAAATCCACTTTGGAATCTGAATTGATAATTGACTAAAACAAAAGAGTGGGGTGGGGGATTGAAGCAAGGAGTCTACAAGAAAGTTTTTGCAAAATGTCCGGGCATAAATTGATGAGACTTAGTGGAAGTTGTAAGAATAGAGGGAAAGGAATCAAATAAAAAAGGTATTGTGAATGTAGAATCAACAAGATTTGGCAATATTGGATATTGCTATGTGCAAAAAAGTCAAGAGTTACACAAATATTTTAAACTTCAGTGATTGGGAAGATTATGGTGCCCTCTATAGTAATAGAGATGTTTGGAAGAAGCAAGAAGGATTTGAGTGGAAAAAAATAATTCTTCTGTTTTTATTATACTTAGTTCCAGATATGTCAAGGATATTTAGTTTGAGATGTCCAAAAAGCAGTTGGTTATGTAAGAGGAATTAAGGAGAGAGGTTATAGCTGAATATATGAATTCTGGGATCATTCACATAAATAGGAGATAAAATAATCCAGCAGTATGGTATAAATCATAAAAGAAGACCTAGGACAACCCTTCTGGGGATATTCACAATCATTGAGTGTGGTCTGTCAGTCAATAAGCACACTGTATTAAATGCCTGAAATCCCACAAATGCATAAGATAATCACTGTTTTTAAGGCACTTAGTCTAGTGAAGAGACAACAAAATCAATTATGCACAAAAAAAGATATATACAGGATAAACTGAAGATAATCAACAGAAGGAAGGCTCTAGCATGGAAATGAATTAGAAAATGTTTCTCATAAAAGGTGGGATTTTACATAATATTTGAAGGAAGATAAAACCCAGCAAAAATCAATCAATCAATCAATTAATCATTAAAGAGGAATTTCCATAAAGGTAAAAGGAAGCCAGAAGGGAGCAGTGTTCCCCCAATCTAAAGAAGAGAATGTGCCCAAGAGTCAACAGCGAGAAAGTTTCAAAGAGTCAATAGGTTGCTGAGAGCTCAAGAGGAGCCAGTATTCAGAAAAGGCCATTCATTAGCTTTGGCAATGAAGAAATCACTCGTGACTTTTCAGAGAGCAGTGTCAGCAACATGAAAAGGTCCAAAACCTATGGAAAAATTTAGAAGTGAGAAAGAGGAAAGGAAAGGGAAGTATATCAAGTGTAGATAGCATTTTTCAAAAAGAAAAGACAAGATACAGGATGATAGCAGGCAGGAATAAAAAGATCAAATGAGGTTTTTTTTGTTTTTTTTGTTTGTTTGTTTGTTTGTTTGTTTGTTTGTTTTTCCCTTTAATGATAGTAGAGTATATTTTCAGAAGGAGGGGGAGAAACTTAAAATTGTGAAGGTCATCATAAGGACACAAATGGACATACAAATACATGGATTGCTTGCTTATACTAATATATCCACAATGCTAAATGTCAAGATCCATCTATAGTTAAGTCTGAGTTATCTATGCACAGTACTACAGAGTATAATGTGCACATATGATAATTCAAAATATTACATTTACCAAATATATCTATTTAACTTCTTTATCCCATTCCTGCCTCACATAACAACTAACTGTATAATTAGGCAACTCAACCTCTTTCTTCCTCAGATTTCTCAACTTTTAAATTGGAATAATAATAACAATTACTATCAGGGTGGTTGTGAGGGTCAAATAATATAATATTTACAAAGCCCTTAGCATAGTTCTTGACATAGAGTAGGCACTTAAAAAAAAACTTGTTTTCCTTCCTTCCTTGTTTCATTTTCATTCTCCTGCTAAAGTCTTCCCTGTTCCTCTCAGTTTTATTTCTGTGACTCATAAAAAGCATCAGCCTAAACAGAATTGTCTTTTGTCTTTATAAATGCTGCCTTAAATTCATACTTTCTCAAAGGAAAAAGGATAAATACTTTAATTTAGAAAGACTTAGATGGTTGCTGAATTGAAATCTTGTAGAAAGCAACATGGCACATTGGAAAAAATAATGGCCCTACATCAGTAGACCTGGATACTGGCATTTTTTAGCTAAATGAATAACAAATAGATGTTAAATATAACAGATTTGCTATCACTTCCAGAGTATTTTACTTCATTATACCACACTTCCTGTCAAGGATAAATTTATACTTGACTATATCTTTATTGTAACTAAGACAAATAATCAAAGTACTATTTTCCTTTTTTTTTTTTTTTCAAATTGAAATCTAGATAAGAGAGAAAATATAATATAGTTATTTTCTAAAAATTAAAAATATCTAGCCAAATATAATCTATGATTAACTGGTCACATTATTCCCAAAGTTATTTCATGTGGGTTCCTCCATACCAAGCAGCACTATTTCTGGTGCCTCTACTAATGTATAATGTTTTTGCCTCAAGTTCATGTATGATTCACCTTCCTTTCCAATTCCTGTGATCCCATAATTAGTGTCAATGCTTGTGCTATGTTAAAAGCCCTACTGCTTGTCCTTAAGGGCATAAATTAATGGGAAAAAGAGTTTTCTTTGATCCATAGTTACAAGTTATGGTATGAAGAAGCACTGGTTGACTCATGAAAATGGCCTTAGAGAGTTATGTTGAATACAGAAAACCTCTAGTCATACTTAATTTATAAACAGGCTACTATTGGTATTGGAATCATTTTGCAGCATTCTATGAGAGGAAATGAAGATCTAATTTGCTAATAAGTTTTTGACTTCAAAACAGAGACTTCCATTTTTCTTTTCTCTGGACTTATACAAAAAATAGGATAGAAAGGAAGAAAAAAAAAGAGGTTAGGACATATTTGCTCATTTACACTGAAATTCAGGTTTATTTTTAAAATGAAATTATTCATGTATAAGAGAGAACTGGTCAAAGAAGGCCCAGTCCTTGGAGCAGTGTAATATACCTGCTGCCAATACATGTGAGGTCTTGAGGAGCCTAATTCTAGAATGTATGATGATAGAGCTAGGGCCCTATCTCTAATTCAGAATATGCTCAGGTATCTTGACTATCTCTTGTTGCCTTATTACTTGGTAAAGAAAAGATCTTTTGATTGTCTGCTGTGCCTGAACTGATAGTACATATAAAAGACTAGAATTAAGAAAAGAATGCTCTCTTCCCTTGTAATGAGGGAGGCAAGGACTGCTCTAAAGCCTTTGGGTGGGAGAAAGCTATCATCTGAGGAACTGGTCCTAATCTGATAATTACTTTTTATTGTGGGTGGACTCTTTTTCCCGCCCAAGCCATTATGCTTTTCTGCTTTCTATTCTTTTTTCTGGCCTCTATAGTGTTTATTTTTTCTTTATCTTAGGAAATAAGCACATCAAGTTATGCTCATGTAAGCTTTGCAAGCTCAGAAGAATGACCAAAGGTCCAACAGTGGGAGACCATAGACTTCAGCATCTGATCCTGAAGAAACCCCAAGTACAGCACATACATGCTCCAGGGTAATGATTATTTTAGCTGGGAGGTTGAATTCACAAAGAACTACTCTTTTCAGATCTTGAGATGCAACTTGGAAGATTTTTTTTTTTCCTTCATTATGATCACTCACCATTCCCCATCCAGTGTATCCCCCTAATAACATTTACTAAATATTATTTAATCAGTGATTACTGATTAAAATTTATGGCTCTTTTAAATAAATTGACCAATTAACTATTAGGTTTTTTTTTTTTTTAAACAAAGGATTATTTATTGCAAAACTATAACAAGAATCAAATACAAAATCATTGACCCCAAAGTGGGAGCTCACTTTTTACTGCAACCTTAATCTCTGTAGACATTGCCAACTTCCTCCTTTAATAGTGGCCATAACCAACAAAGAAGTCACCACTTTGTTTGCAGGTCTGTTGCTTGGCTACTGGTTTTATACATTGATGGTCTGAGTTATAGAGGTTCATCCTCAGGGGTGGCTCATCACAGTAATCCACTATTACAGCTATGTGCAGACTCTGCTATGAAATCATCTCGGAACTATGGTAACTCTTCTGATCTTTCAAAGTTCACAATGGCTTCCATTGGTCCATCCATCATTAACACTCATTTACATAAAATCAAATAACGGGCAAAAAGACACAGTAAGGCATTGTGTTCATAGCTTGGTGGTAGCCTGGTGGTAAAGATAAGGTAGCTAGAGATAGGCAGCAGGCAAAAAGCCATTGCCATTCCATCTGCTGTTTCTTTCTCCCTATCCAGTAGATGAAGCAATTCTTGACTTTTTTGTCATCAAGGAAGACATAAACTCAAGCCTTTTGTTGGCAACACATCAGCTCAACAGTTACTGGGAGGGAAAAAGAAAAAGAAAAAAAAAACTTCTTTTCATCATACAATAAGCCAATAAGAAATAGGACACCTGAATCAGGGAAAGGGTCCTAATCCTTCTACCACATATTTCCACAAACAGGATTACTAAACTTCCACATGAATTGGCAGCAGATATATTAAGAATTGTTCTCTTACTGGCCACTCCCTGATTAACATTCATCAATAGAGTAACAATATACCTATTTGCTCCCACCATACTAGTTTGGATAATTAGCATTTCTACATACAGAATATTTATTTAAATTATATATTTATCTTACATTTATTGTCATTTCATTTCATTTGTATTATTTAACATTATTTACAATATATTATATATTAATTATACTTATTAGTATTTTATAAAATTATATGGTATATGTTATATATTTATACATTTAAAATCTATATTTACACATTATAAAATGCTAAATAAATATATATGTGTGCATATTATATATTCATATGCACATATTTCATATGTGTGTGTACATAACACACATCTATATATACCTTCATATGTTTTCTACACTTTTTTTTTTACCCACTTCTGGCATGGATTTCACATGGCCATTAAAATAACAACAACTTCCTAATAATTAATTGAGATTAAATTCTATAATATTTTTGAAACTTTAGGAAGTTTTTCATTCCCAATTTATAATTTCACTAATTTAAGGGAATTTCCTTTACTCACATAAATTGACAGCCTTCTATGTCATAATCAACCATCTTTTTTTAGCAAAGGCGCTCCTCTGAGTCCAAAAACATTCAAACAGTTAGCCTAGGTGATGAACTAGTCTGGTCCTTGGATGATTAAATGACTATTATGTTGCTTTAGACTAGAAAAAAAATACATAGTTCATTTGTAGATCTCCCAAACTCAAAGACTAGGGGTTTTCGTCTATTTTGAAACATTGACCCCTCTGGCAGTATGATGAAGATTAAGGATTCTCTCAGAATAATGTTTATTATCCAAATACATAACAGAAGGAAATATTTCATTTTAGTTAGAATCTAGTAAAAAATATATATTTTTATCCACATCCAAGTTCATAACGCCCCTAAAATCTATGCACAGATCCTTTGGAGAATCCCTGGAATTCAGGTTAAGAAAACCTGCTCTAAGCACTCCTTTCCACTTCCTTAAGATATATCAAAATTTTCATTCTGCAGTCATTGTCTTCAACACAAAAAGGCATTAGAACTACAAGTTGGCAGAAAGTCTGCCCAAAGATCTGGTCACCCTAGGCACAGCAATACTTGGGAGTTTGGTTTTCATTATAATATTTCATTGTATTTCATACATTGTATATGTATGTGTGTGTGTGTGTATATATATATATATATTTCATTGTACTTTTTAAACTGCTCACATCATTTTAATATTACTTACAAAAAAACCTCCATTAAAATGCTATATAAAATTCCACTAAATTACTACTCTGTTCCCACCATGATGAGGAAGTGACTTTTGGTTCTCGAAAACTATCATAATGGAAAAGTCCTGGCAAATTCTACCAAGATGTAAACAAAAATTAAGTTCAGATCTGGTATTAGATTATATATGTATATGATCCTCAGCCTACCTAAGTCTGGATAGGCTAATCAACAGGCTAGTTGCTGCATTAAGAATTTTTGGGGTCATAGAAAATTTCAAAGACCCTATTAGAAATGGACTAGATTAGAGTGTTTGTCAGGAAATTTTAAAAAGTAATGATGATGATGATGATGATGATGATGGCTAGCATTTATAAGTATTTTCATTTTGCAAATTTCTTTTTAGATCCTTGAAGTGTTGAAATGAGCATTGTGACATCAATAAGTCCTGTTCCTTAATTCACCACCATTGATTTAGAGGAAAATAACAAGAAGACAGTTCCAGTTGCGAAAAATATATCTAGGTCTAGCCAAACTTTAAGAAGGTCACATAAACAATCTTGAAAGGAAAATATTTACTTAAAGGAATATAGCACTGGTGTTTTATATGTGTGTATATATATATATATATATATACACACACACATATATATATATATATACACACATATAAAACATAATATCTATGATATAATTTTATGTTATATGTTATACATTATACAACATAGATAATATATAACACGTGACTATTAGTAATATATTATATCACTGTATTAAAGGTTATGTATAATGTCATTTTAATGTTATATATTATGTTATGATATTATACATTGTTACATATATGAAACATGTAATATGTTACATATTAATACCAATGATATGTGCCTCTTAAGTAAATATTTAAATATACATACATATGTTTTATGTGTATTATTATATGTAATATATTAAGTCAACGATTCATAGACTTGTATTTTCTATTGAAACCTACTTCTGTATTCAAACAAGGGATAACCTTCCCAATATAAATTGAAATACTAGAGAACCAGTGAAGATATGGTCATAGATTCAATCTTTAATGGATTTTAGAGATACTTTAAACCCTTCCATTTTACACTTGTAAAATTAAAAAGAAAAGTTGCGACTTCCTGAAAATCACACAGATGATAATAGAGACAAGATTTGAATTCAAATCTTTGAATCAAATACAAATACTTCACACTAAACTTTTTCACTTTTTTTTCATTTACAGGAAATAAAGATTGTCCCTGATAGGTAATAAAGAGACAAGTTTATCATGTGTCATTCCTAAA
>NC_133621.1:182239957-182294957 GCF_048593235.1 Sminthopsis crassicaudata
AAAATCTCATCTCCTTGAACATAATTAATTTAATTGTCCTCATTAGCTGTACCATTTGTTTTGATTTTATTTCTCCCTTTCCCCACACATACTTCTCCCTCCCTCTTTTCTTCTTCTCAGTGCATTGGTTGAGAGAGAGAGAGAGAGTGAGAGACTGCTGTGTTTTCAGAGTGGTTGTAGCAAAGGTAGGGGTATAAGCAAGGAACTATTCATACAGATGAGGTGTATGTATGCTTGTATAAGTAGTAAAGAAAGGCAAAAGTTGAGAAATCTGCTTATGTACAGATCAAATCAGCTGAAGGGGGTCGTTTTAACCTGCTGTCTGTGATTTTTCAATTATTTTTCAGGTTAGTTCTGAGTTTTGTTACTATTTTAAAGGGAGAAAAAAAGTGGCCACATGATAATCTCATCTTAAAGGGGTCTTGAGGGTGGGGATTTGAGAGGCCAAAATATTGGTACTTTTAATTTTTATTAATTAAAACAAAGTAAAGCCCAAAGTTCATTTTTTTTTTTTTTTTTTTTTTTAGATTGCTTTTTTTTGGTTTGTTTTAAACTATTATTTCTAGGTTAAATTGGTGGTGGGGAAGAAGAAGTTGGAAGTACTCTACTGAATCTTTCTTGGTTCTTTTATGACTTAATGTCATTTAAATTTGGACTGAATTTTAAACCTGACTTATGTCAGAGCTTTTAAACCTGGGGAAAGAGAGTAACTTTGAAGTTTTGAGAAATAATTTCTTTTTTTTTTCCTCCAGCTGCCAACAGCCTTTCAAGAAGGAATGTGAAGTAAATGGGGTGGGGAAAGGGAGAAATAGACATCGCAGTAAATAAAATCTTTTAAAAACCGCATTCAAAATAAGTCTTATGCAGGTACCACAGCAAATTATTTTGAGAGCTGTGAAAGCTTGTGGGAACCTCAATTGTATTTTAACCAAGCTAGTAGTAAAGCACAGAATATAGAGTACTTTAAAAAGAGATAGATTAGACTCAGACTTTTTAGGAGTTTTAAAGTAAATTTAAGGAGTATTTTGGAAGAAAGGGGAAAGGAACTGAATGAATCCAACAGCAAGTTCACTCTAGCTTGGCCATTAGAATGAGAGGAGGGGTAGCCTGAGACTATAGGCAGGAAGAGGCCTGTGTGTGGCAGACCTACAGAGCAGGGAGTTTTTCTGGACTATGAATGAGAGTTAGAGACCAAGCTACAATATTTATTTCCCCCCACCCCCAAATCCTCCTAGAATAGAGGAGGGTAATACTTTTCTAGCTAATTCTGAAAATCTTAGGTGACGTTTTAACTGAATTTTTTTTTAAATTTCCATAATTGTTACTTTCAAAAGTACTATTGGGGACAGTTTATTTTAAATGTAGCCAGCTGTTGCGAAATGCCCTGGTTATTCAAAGAAATTCTTATTATCTGTTCCTTCTCTTCTCTTTATCTCCCCCCCTCCCCTCACACACACACTAATCATCCCCCTCTCCCCCAAGCCCCCACCGCGGGAGTTTCATTTTGGATAGGCTGGGACGTATAGGGTCCTTTCTGAGTTGATTTCGGTAGAGGTCACTTTTTTTTTTTTTTTTTTTTTTTTTTTTTTTTTTTTTTTTTCTGAGGGGTTGTCCCTGGTGTTTGTGTCTAGCATATGCATGTGGTTTTGCTGACTGCACTCGCAGGCTTGTAAATTTTCACCATGGGAAATTACCAACAAAGCCCAATCTGTCTCCTGGCTGCTTTGCACTTTCGGAGGCTGTACTTGACTGAGCTGCAGAACGAGAACACGAGAGGGAGCGAACGAAGGAGGGAGGGACGGGAGAGAGAGAAGGAAAGAAGGGGGGATGGGGGGTGAGAGGTAAATAGTCTTAAATCGGAAGGGAGCTGCTTCTCTATGGTCTTGACAAGAGCTGCCTGGGCTCTGCTGGCTCAGTAATAACTGAGTGACCTTTTCTTTTGCTGTATTATGTCTGGCTGGTAAGGGATTGCATTTTGCAGCTGATAAAGCCCTGGCTTCATTCAGCTTGGTTCCTCACACGCTGCTTAGGTAAGTTGTCTTGAGCCAGGACAGAGAAAGACAGCCGTGGACTGTAAGATACTAAAAGGAGGACACCTGTAGCTCAGATGTGGTCAACACAATTATTTGGCGGATCCTTGAGGACCTCATTATTTTAAACTTAAAGAATAGCGATTCCCTCCCCTGTCCTTTTTTTTTTTTTTTTTTTTTTCAAACAATGCTTCTTTTTGACCTTTCCCAAGGAGAAGAGCTACAAAGCAGCCACTGTGCTCACTGAACTGCCTCCCCCTGTATTGCTTAATTGAGAAGGTAAGTGAAGCAACTGTATACACAAGCTTTGGGTTATTTGTGGTGTGTGTATGTGTGCGCGTGCGTGCGTGTGTGTTATGTGGGTATTTTTTTTTCGCCTCTCCTAATGAGGTATAAACTAGAGCCGCAACACATCGTCTTCTGCACTGTAACTTTCGCTCAAGCTGCAGCTCTGCTGAGACGATTTTGTTTAAATCATGTGAGGCTTCATTATTTTTATGATGAGACATGAAATACATGCAATCGGAAGATGCTGATGGAGGAAGGGAGAGAAGCTCCTTCGCTGAACATCTCAAGTATTAGAGTAGATAATAGTCAAAGTTAACAATGAACTGCAGCATTTCCACACGCTTATTCTTTGTGGCAGAGAATGGAGGGGAGGGTGCAATTCTTAAGATATTTTTAAGGTTCAGGTCAAGGGGACCAGGGATAGAGTGCTTGTGGAGTTTTTTTGTTTGTTTGTTTTTGTTTTGGTTTGGTTTGGTTTTGCTTTGTGAGGTATGATTCTATGACTGCTTCCCCCATCAATCTCCCCAATAGTTTAATTTGGAGAGTCTTCATTCCTTTATAACACTGTTTTCCCTTTCTAAATAGATACGATAAGCCCATCATTCCCTTAACTCTCCAATCCTTTCGGGTAGCAAAGTGTCTAGAGTGCATGGTTGTTGAGTATGGATGGAACCTGGGAAGGGGAAAGAGAGATTCAGTGAAATGAGGTGCACATGGACTAATAGCCCGATATTAGACTGATGCAGCACATTTTTAGAGGCTACACAGATTGCTATTATGAAATACAAGTCAGATTTATGATCTTTTTCATATTGAACATGATATGGTATGCTAACGCTGCATGTGACAGTTTAATCAAATCCATTTGTTAAAACCAAGCTAAAAGAGACCACTGGGATTATAGGATTACGGACAGAGTTAGGGAAACATGTGGCTTTGTCATTCGCCATCATTTTGTACACTGCCACATTGCAAGTGGTGCAAGTGGTTCAGTTTGTGTGTGTTGTCTTGTCTGTCAACCCTTCTCCCTTCCCCCCACCCCCTGCCAACACTCCGACCCTTTCCCAAAGTGGGTGCACAATAGTCTGTTCTCGGCTGTGTATCTGAACACCAGCTTCTCACTTCAACCAAAGCAAAAGGGACGCTACCACTTTTCTTGGATTATCAAATCCAATGAGAAACTGCGACTCAGGCATTCTTAAATCAACTCATGCAGAAAAAGGAGAAAAGTTTTGGTAAGGTTACTATCATGTCGTAGCTGTACTTTTCAGGAACCTGACTTTAATGTTCTTTTAGTGCATTTCTAAAGATATCTGAAATATTTTTGTTGTAACTGCTTTGAAAGACTGCTGTTTAAACCAATTAATCTTGCTAGGTGCAACAAATATTGCTACATTCTTTGCAAATCATCCCTGTGTGGCTGAAAAGACACTGCCACAAAAGAGGCTGGAGTGTAAACCCAAAAGGAATTCTTTGTTATACTGTATGTATGTTTCTTATTTTTTTGATTTTGCATGTGAGCTGCATCAAAATTGAACTCAGTCTTGCAAATCTCTTGTTGGCCTTTGCCAAGCACTAGCACTTTGCTGCCATGGTAACTGTAATTAAACTGATAAGAGTGGAAAAATGTCAGTATCTCTGAGCCTTGCAGCTGCATTGGAGAAAAAGGGAATCAAATTGGTTCCCAGCTCCATTGCTCAAAAAAGAAGGGGGGGTTGAGAGGGTGGGGAGGAGGGAGTTGAAGGGGTAGAACGGAGTTATGCAGCTCCAGTCCCTGAGATATAGGGACATCTATTTGCATTGTTGTCCCTTAGGGGGCTACAGCCTGCAGGGATGCTCTGGGCCACTGAACAGAGAAAAACAAGCTTTTAGGCCCAATCCAGCTTTCAAATGGGGTTGAGGAGGGGTTGATTTGAAGATTGGAGGGGGTAAAGAAAGAAAATCTTTTGTTTAGTACCCCTCAGCAATTGAATGGCCTTGGTCAAATTCTTTTAATCTGAGTCAGGGCTCCTAGGTATGGGACCTGCATTCTCATTTTAGCATCTTCCTAACTCACCTCAGCTGTCAACCTGCTGTATAGCCTTACCTCTTGTGAGAGAGACAGGAGAGACAGACAGAGGAGACAGACAGACAGACAGACAGAACTGAGAGAGAGAGAGAGAGAGAGAGAGAGAGAGAGAGAGAGAGAGAGAGAGAAAGATTTAAGTGGGAAAGTAGTTTTTTCATCTGAATATATACTATTGGTTGAAAGGCAATCTCTCTAAGTGTTGAAAATCTCTTTATTAAAAAAAAAACCCACATGTTATAGAGTTGTGGTTACTTTGTTGTGTTAACTACTATAGCTGAGACTTTGCGGATGAATAGCACAGAACAAGAGAGCATAATGGAGGCAATCAACCGTTAGGCTGGCTCACAATACAATCCAGGCAATTAAAAGCTCACCAGAGTTTAAATGAAATGGTTCTACTTATTTCTGAACACCATACTGCACAGCCCATTATTTGTCTTTAAAAAAAAATTGATTTCCCTTAAACTGTCAAATAACTCGGAATAGCAGGTTCTCAGAGGCAATAAGAATTTCCCTCAGAACAATTTACATGCCAATCTAAAACTAGTTATGACTCCTGATGTGCTATAAGAAACTTGTGAAATGTTTCTTGGCTTATGAACATATAACTTTACAAAGACGTTTTGGGAACGGTCAGGGAAATCTGCTGACTAATTTATAAATTCTATATATATGGCAGAATAATTGTGAAATAACCATTTTCTAATAGTTATTTATTTAAGTCTAGTTGAAATGTTTAATTTTAGGAGCAATATGATCCTTTTAAAAGGAAGCCACATTAATATAATATAGAATATTCAACTAATGTGCTTAAATGACTTAGGGTCATTAGTTTACTAAATACAAACATTTGCTGAATTCTGAGTGCTAACTTAAAATGTTAACATAACAAAAACATTTTTGGAGATTAGTAATCTATTGTCTAGTTTTCATAAAGACTAGTTTCCCCTGTTTGGAGATTTTTGAATGAGAGATTTGGCCCTATATTCTTTATGGCTGTAACATAACTAGAAAATATAGCTTAGTTCTTTCAGATGAGGATTTTCTTCTAATTTTTCTGAGCACTAATGTTCAAAAAGAAAAAAAAAAAACGGAATTATCAACTGGGGAAAGTAGAGCAGTCTTCCTTTCAAACTGTTGATTATACATATAACAAATGTGTATATGCCTCTGAAATCCAGGACCATATTTACTAAATTAAATTTTTTTCCTCCACCCCGATTTATTAAGAGCATTAGAGAATGTGCTATATTGTAATTGATGAAATTCATTCCCAATAGAATCATACTAGAAATAATCAGTTACGATCAAAGAATCTTCATTTGATAGAAGTTTTAGAAAGTAAGCTTTAGCAGGAGCACTAAGGGTTATGATTGATCTATCCTAGGTCCTTAGTTCCTTTAAAGGAGAGGAATCAGACCACAGGGATACAACCTGCTATTCTTTACAAAGAACTCCTAACTCCACATCTAGACTGGAAATCTGGCTGAACCAAATAAATTTCAGCCAAGGAAGTTTCATTCTAACAAATGTTTATTATTTCTTAAGAAAAAAAATCTTTGCAGAAGACTTCTCTTACAAAAAGCTGTGTTTTCTTTTTGCCTATGGGATTTGAAATAGCAATGTTAAAGGTTATGGTCGAACATTTACCATAATGTCACTTTTAGAAACTTGAAGAAAACTTATATAATCAGGGAAGATAGAACAGGGGATGATAACCGGATGTAGAATATGCTTTCTAATTTTCTTAAAGCAGTTAGTAAGAACATGCACAATTAATGCAAAATATCATTTTCTCTGCTTCCAAGTAAGTTTGAGATTCAGTACTTTTATAAAGGAACATGAATTTATTGAAAAAAATATTGAAGAGGCATGGATTCTAATCCTAGTTGTAACATTAAATAATTGTATGACCTTGGGAAAAAGCCACTTGACTTATTTTGACCTTTGTTCTTTATTTTGTGTATTTGGGATTGGGATGAGTGTTTATGGAGAAGGTATAAGTTCAATAAAAAGAAAAGGGGGAATCTTAAGGATGAGTATATTTTACTATCAAAAGTATGGACAAAATAGAATGACCTATGACAACTCTGAAGCTATTTATGGTGAAAAATGGTATCTATCTCCAGAGAAAAAAATAATGGTACCTGAATATATATTGAAGCATACTTTTTAAAAAACTTTTTTTCCCTGAGATTTTGTTTATCCTTTATTTCCACAATATGACTAATATGGGAATTTTTGCATGATTTCACATGTATAATCTATATTGAATTGCTTGTCTTCTCAGGGTGGGGAGGGGATAAGAAGGAAGGAAGAGAATGAATTGGAACTCAAAGTTTTAAAAACGAATGTTAAAAATTGTTTTTACATGTAATTGGTGAATAATAAAATATTAATGGTTTTTAAAAGAATGTGTGGCCAAACTGTAGAACTGAATAGGCATCCCATTCATGATAACTTGTTACTGGATGTGTAATATTTATGGAGAGAACTTTAAAAAAAAATCTTAGTAAAGAATGATTAATTCCCCTTGTTGTCTTCCAATACTGACCTTTCAGGTGAAAACTGGTCCTTTTTCTGATACTCTTTTAGAATGTTAATTAATATTTTGTTAAAATTATAACTTGATAGATTAAATACACAGTTTATATGATTTTAATGTAGATACTGGTATCTCTATTCTCTTTTAACATAAGGACCATATCTTGAAATGTCCATTATTTAGGAATGTTTGGATCTTTAGTTGATGTTTTAAAATTCTGTGTCATATACCCCTTCAACTACTGTCAGCTAACTACTTTTCCCCACACAGGGGGCACCCTACTCTTCCTACCACCAAATACACATTAAGTGGTTATTTTAACCTCGCTATTTCAGATATTTTGAGATTGACACTTATGTACTGGAGGGCAAATTTATGTGTGGTGCATTATTAAGTAGATTTCTTTAAAAATTGTTTAGAATTTTAATCACATTTTCTCCCCAAGGGAAATGTTCTATTCAGGAGCAGAAACATTATACAATTATCTAATATTACTTAGCTTCATATTTATAACAGCTGCTTACCATGACATGAATATTCTTATTTTTTCTCTCTATCCTTCTCTCTCTATTTCTCTCTGTCTTCCCCCCATATATTTGTGTATGCATATACACAGATATAAAAACGTATATAAATTAATATATACATACACACATAAATAAACTAGTTTTTACCACTTGATATGTGGAAGATGAACAAATGATGAGGAAAGAAATTGAGTAAGCAAAGTATAAAGTGTAAATGACAGACTAAGTCCAATTGTGTGTTTTCAGTAAATATCTTTAGAATAAAAAAATAAGACTTTTCTTCTAAAGAAAGCAAATTTGAATTTTTAGAGTCTAATTTTGGTCCTTGATATCTTTTCAATCCATCTAATAGCCCCAGTTATTTTTTTTAACTTTCTTAGGTATACAAATGCTCTCAGTCCAGCCAGACACCAAGCCGAAAGGTTGTGCTGGCTGCAACCGTAAAATCAAGGACCGATATCTACTGAAGGCCCTGGACAAATATTGGCATGAAGACTGTCTGAAGTGTGCTTGCTGTGATTGTCGGTTGGGAGAAGTGGGCTCCACCCTGTACACTAAAGCAAACCTTATCCTTTGTCGCAGAGACTACCTGAGGTAGGCATTATTCTTCTATACTAGAGGTGACTAGACTTAAAAACAATTATCAAGCTTTATGGATTCCCTCACAACTACATCCCACCAATTGAATGATGCTGAACTCAACTCTCAGAACTGTTATACGTTTTTGTCATCTTACAGCAAAAAAAAAAAAGTGACTAGACCAGATATCAACAATTATGTTGTGACTTGGTCTACTCAACTTGTATAATCAATTCTCTGTCAACTGAATCTGTTGAAAACTGTCAACAAGCATCAAATGTGTGTGTGTGTGTTATATACATACACAAAAATAAACACATCTTCATGTATGTATAAAATTTTACATATACACACATAATTTCATTATAGGGGAAGGAGAAAATAAGTAGATTAAAGCTGTGACATATACACACATAAAACTAAATACTTCAGTTTTTAACCTTTATTTTTTAAAAAAACAAGTTTTGAGAGCATTTTATGAAATAATTCCATCACTAATTGTTAATTGAATCAGAAGAATTAGCAACATAAAGAAATGAGCAATTATTTCTCTCTCATATAAATGTGATTTTGAAATTGTTAAGCAAAACTTGTTTTGAAGAACTTGCCCTGAAGTTGGTATAGGTTTTAGTGTGTGTTCATATATGCTTCAGACTCTCCTTCCCACAAAAGTTATACTGACCAGCACAAAAATAAACCTGAACTTTAAACACTAAACCTGTCAGTAACTCTATAAAAAGCACTATATTAAAAGCTTCTATCACTAGCAAATGATACATCTCTTATAAGTTAAACAGCTAAAGAGTTATAGGAGTGCTCTGATGCCCTTGGTTATGAAGGCAGCAGTCAGGTAAAGCTTCACTCTTAATAAGTCTCTTTCGTTCCAGAGTTCCTCACCTTTGGATAGGCACTAACTTCCAGAATGTCGATTCACAAAGTGCATTGCTCTGAATTTCGTAAATGAGTGTGAATTGATTTTTTTTTTTCTAGTTGAAAAGTACTACCTAAGGAAGGACTCATTTGAAATTTCACCATTGGCTATGGACCTAAAATGATGGCTTTTTATTCCTTTGCTAATGCTCTTGTGAAAACTTAAATCAAACTGTTCTTTTAAAACCCCATCAGAAATTCAATTTGATAAGTTTAGTAAGAGAGTGAATTCATTCCTGCTCACCTATGTCATACTGTTTGGAGAAATTATAAAATTCCAATACACAGAAACCCAATCTCATTTTCATGCAGGTTCACCCATAAGTACAAACAAATCTCATTTGAATGAGGATCCCATCCTTAAAGATAGTACAAATGCTTTCTAACTATCAATGCCATATTTCCAAGCCATGTCAAATATATCAAGTTATTCTGTCTTTTTTACTTATTATGATGTTATGCAAATAAGTAGAAATCTAAAAGTGAGAAGTGGCTATTTAAAATGACTTAGTCAAATATATTAGTAACTAGAAATTTTGGCACCTAGAATAAGTGGCACTTTTCAGCCATCAAATCAACTTTTTTTTTTTAATGGTACGTAGGAATGTAGTAATTCATCATGTGAAAATAACATAAAGAAAAAAGAATTTGAATTGGAGGGGCAATTAGTTACTACAATAGTTTCTATCCTGATGAGAAAAAATGTGGTTCAAATTTCTGTACTCTCTAAATTCTAGTATCCTGGAGCAAAGCCACAGTTTGCACTTTATGCCCTAGTTATAACTGGTTTTTCTCTTTGATTATTACTGATGCAAATAACTCATTATTGTTTTAGATATTATAATGATGCCTATTTGTATAGTTAAGTTTTGAAATTAGAATTTTTCTTCCCCTCAATTTATTTGTAAACTAACTTTATTTCCTGATCCTGCACTCAAAAGGTAGCTGATTTATTGCAACTGATTTATCTTCATAGTTTTGCTACTACTGTATTGACAAGCAGTTATAGTATTTTAATCCTTACACATAAACATGTTATGTTCATAATATTTGCTAACAGTGTCTAGGATATAAAATTTCTTAAAATAAACTTTTGATAAACCTGAACAGGAATTATATGGATTAATGCATCATTTCAACTGGAATCAGAATTTTCCACATTAGATGCAAAACTCCAATATCTGGTTCCTTTTTCAGCTAAAATTGTTGCTTTGCAAGCAAATTTTTCAGGATTATCTCCAGAAAAAAATAATTCCACATACAATAAATCAAAATTAAAATTATTTCACCAATATGAACTTAATTTACCTTCAAAAGAAGTTTTAATCATTGCCCATTAATGAATTTTAGTAAAATATTAAACATGTAATTTAACAGTAAAGTAAGTATGTATTGTAGATATTAAATCATTCTCTTTTTCTGTATTATCTCTCTCCATGACTGACCTCACTATAACAGAACCTAAATTTTCTTGTTCCATTTTCAAGCTTGCTAAATAATACGATGCTGTTTAACTTTTAGCTTTGAAAATTATATATATATTTTCTGAAACATAAAGTGCCTCTTAAATGTGTATATACCTGTTTTTCAGAATGCCATTTCTTCTTAATTAGTCATCATCACATTTAACAAAGTTGTTATGTTAATAACCTTCAACTTGTTGACATTTCAAGCTAGTTATTAAATGAGCAATATTACTTATTTAAACTTAACTCATAAGTTAAAGTGAATTTTTTAGGTAAGTTAGTAATTCACCTATGACAACGCAAACATACTGTGGAAAAGGGTATGTATGTGTAGATGTGTGTATGTGTGTTTAAGAAGTTATTGTTAAAAACAGAAATTTCTTGAAATTTTCAAATATAAAACATGAAATCTCACCTTTCAACATCTATAGAGACACAAAATTTCTGTGCAAGTAGATTTGTAATCTTTATAATTTTGAAATCTAACTTTATATTCAAAACAAATCATGTATAAATATATTTAAATATTATCAAATGAGTTTTATTGAATAGAGTAAAAATAAAATTCAGTAGTGTTAAGATAGCACTATAGATCAGTTGCTCTTTTATCATATTTTGATCAAAAACCAATGAAAAATGTGATTTCATTCTTGCTTAATTTTCACTTATTAAAAAAATTGCATTAAAGATTTTAGATCAGAAAATTTGGTTTCTAATAAATGAATTCATTTATGTGATGATATTTGGACTTTTCCTATTTTAATATTTAAATACTTTGAAACAAGCAAGATATAGAGTAATTAATAAATTTATATAATTACTATTTTCTTCTTTTCTACATCTCCAGGAACATTTTTTTGGTGGGACTGGAGGTTAGGGATAGGATAAAACTTGATTAAGTGAAAGTTATGTTGCTTTAAACTATAAAATAATTAGATAACTATATTAGAAATTGAAATTGTCATTACTTTGTATAGAGGAGAGGCAGGAAAGCCTTATCACTTAGCATACATCTCCTTTGATGTATAACAAGAAGATATTGTAGGCTTCTTAGTTGTTGCTTTGTTAACTTCAGTATAGTTAGGGACTTAAGGTCAAAATGACAATAAGAATTCTCTAAGTTACATAGTCTTATTCATGGTTTTTCTAAAACATAACTATTGTTTTAGTTTATGAATGTGTGTGTGTATACACACACACACACACACACACACACACACACACACACACACACACACACACACACACACACACACATATATATATACACACACACTCATGGTACTTCCTGCACTAAAATAAAGGAAATATGAACAAATAGGATAGAATGGGGGAGAAAGTATTGGAAATCTTAGGAATCTAGTACAACTTAATATAACATATATGTGTATGCATAAATATAGACTATACATTTACATGGAATATCTTTTTAATGGTCTGTCCTTGATCTGTATTCATAATGGTGAAGTTCCTTAATTTTCTCCTCACATCACTAAATTTTTTAAGCCTTTCCTAAGACATGGCAGAATTTATCTATGTGTAGTTCCCTCAAATGAATATTTTTCCTTAAACTCAAGGAATAATGGATTTTTATTTCTAAAGTATTTTTGCTTTCAATGTTTAATCCTGTGAATCAAATGTACCAATTAATGTTGAATTATCAAAAACCTTAAATTTTTCTGTTGGGAACTTGTATAGTTAAAAACTATTGGTGATCACATTTTCCCCTTCCTTTCTCTAAAGTAAAATGAACTTGGGATAAACTAGAACTGTTCGGATATATCTAACAATGCAAAATTAATTAACGCTAGCTGTCTAGGTCAATTTAATTTTGAAGCACCAGTACACCATTGTGAAAAAGGTTAATAACTATTATATAAAAGTAGTTGTTTTAATACTAATTGTATATCAACATTAGGGAATTAATGGATTGGAAATAATCTTGCTTAGTTTGTATTTCTTTTACAAAATACAGATTAAAATATTTACTGTTCATTTAGTCATTAGAATTAGTTTGTGGTGTGTGTGTGTGTGTGTGTGTGTGTGTGTGTGTGTGTGTGTGTGTGTGTGTGTGTGTGTGACTCATGCCCTCACTAAAATATTAAAATTGAAAAGAAAATGTACTTTTCAACTTAAGAAAAGTAAATAGCATCGAATTCACTATTCAGGTTTTCTGGCAATTTTGTTTTCTTTAAATCTGCCAAGTTATTTGTAGTTTATTTCAAAGCATTAAGTTAATTTATAGCATGAGTTAAATCTCAGTGAATGCTATCTTACCAAGTAGCTCTTTCAAAGCTGCTTACTTTGCATATTATGGAAGCTATCTGAATTTGTGTTCCTATAAAAAAAAAAAAAAAAAGAAAAAAAAGAAAAATGTTCTTATTGGGAAAACATAAGGTATTATGCTGCTATCTTAGGTCCTATCTTAGGTAGTGATAAAGGTTTCCCTCAAATTACTTATTTATAAGTAAGAATATTGAATTAGGATTATTACTTTATCCTCAATAATAAGTGCTTATTTCTTAAATTATTTGAAGTTCCTATTCTAAGTGAAAGCTAATTCAAGCATTCCAAAGTAAGGAATTAATGAGAAAAATTGGAGTTGACTTAAAAAAAATATTGTCAATATAGAGATTTCTCAACAGAATTGTTTTAATAATAATAAATATTGCTACTTTTAATTTAAAGAACTTTATAGATCATAAAACTAGTATTTATATGATCTAGCCTGATTACTAACATTGCAGAGCAATTTGATAATATGTTAAAGTTCAGTAATAGTTACATTTCCAACTTTTCTCCAATATTTATTTTTCCCATCAATCATTTTTAAAAATACAAGATTTAACTTTTAGAGGTTTTACTTTTTTCTCCTAAAAGATAATATTATTGCTCTTAAAATTTTTTATTTTAAAATTCTAAATTATATTTTGTGAAAGATTGTTATAAGATCAGAGATTTAGCATAAAGAAGGGGCCTTAGAGATCTCTTAAAGTGAGACCTTCATCATATTTCCTCATTTTATAGTTGAGAAAAGGAGAACCAGATAGTTAATTAATAGTTTAATATTATGTAATCCCTTGTGCTTCTATTCTCATTTGCTTAATGTCTTCCAAAATTCCTATTGTATCATCTTTAACTGCATTAGTTTTGTGAGGTAATAATAATATGTAAAGTTTTTAGGCCTATAGAAATCCACTGTCTCTTTGTAAATGATTTCATAATTCAAACATAACATGTTTGAATCATATTTATAGAATTATTGATTTTATGAATTCAAAATATTTTTCTTAATTGAAAAATATCAAGGTGGGTCTTAGCATCTATAGAATACATCTTCCTGTGTAGTATACTATATTATTCTATCTTAAAATAAAACAAATATATAAATATATTCCATAAACAATTTTCACATCAGTTTTATAAGCAATTTTCACATCATGCTCAATAGAAAGAAGGAAAGAAAAATTTAATAAGCATAAGCATTGTTATACTTAATGGTAAGTTTCTTTTCATATGGCTGGCATGAAGGAGGAATATAGAAATTTATTAAAATTCTTGTTCAAAAGACATTGAGTGCTTTTCTAGCTTTTTGAACTTTTTGTATATTTTTAAAAATGTACTATATGATTAAAAAGTTTCATCTTTTAAATATGAATTATATATTTTATTAACCTTAAATTAGAGATGTCTTATACTGGACTTGAGAAATCATAAAGTATTCCATATTCCTTTTATTTTTATTTATTTTGACTATGATCTATCTATTCTTTTGAAGCATGAAAATTTTTCAATTCAGATAATCTCACTTAGAAGATACTAGTTAGATAATTTGGATTTAGTAGGGGAAAATATTTTTCTTTTCTGCTTCCACAAATACATTTAGGATTAAATACATCTAGAAATAAGTTTCTTGTGAATTGCAAAAAGTGCTTATTTTGCACATAGTAAATATATAGACTTCTGAGTTTAAAGTTCTATTTTAGGATGTTTCTAAAAACTAGCAAAATGAGTGGAGTGCTTTGTAACCTTAGTGTTAAAATTGGTCAGTCTTTTAATAGAATTTAATGTTCTTTGAACAATGTAAAATGAAAAATAAATAGAATTTTGCTGTGGTGTAGTGATGAAAAGAAGCAGGAAGAAAACAGTATTTTGGTAAATGTCAGATTCTGAATATATCCTGTGAACTAAATAATGTTTGCATAGCATAGTAAGATTTTGTTCCTTATCAGATATAGCCTAGGATAATTGGTTGATTTAAATGTATATTGAATAGTGTTTCATGAAATTGAGAGAATGTATTAAATTTACTGAAAATTCCTTAAAAGAAATATAGAACATATGAGATCTAAATGCTATTTTAATTGGGAATTGATTCCAATTTGATATTTTAGATTTTATTCTTTTAATTTTCTTATTAATTTTCTAAGTAGTAGAATTAATTTGTTATACTTAAAATATGACTGCAGAACAGCAAAAATGTGACATTGGATTTTCACTGTCTATATTTCTGTAATTTTAGCTGGTTCTTAACACTATTTGGGATTATGATATATTGATAAGGTCCTATCAATACCTTCTTTATGAAGAATCCTATTATCCCAGGTACTATACTAGAAAAATTATACATGACAAACAAAAGATTAAAATCTGAGAAATAACCAACTTTCTGGAGGGATATGGAGGGAAAACTTTGTAATGTTAAAAATCGTGATTTTGCTTTTCCTTCACTGACAACCTCAAAGGCATTTCAGTTCTCTTTGGTAAAATCTGGCACTAGAAAAGGTGATAGTGTCTTTTGCCAAGACATGTTATCTAGTAATTTCAAACATCAGATACTCTAAAAGTGGCTCATAAACAATTTTCAGCAGAAAATTCGCTTAATTTAATTTTTTAATCTAAAATTCCTAAATCACCTAGTAATTTAATTGAATCAGATGATATTGCTAATTCTGTTTCAGTGCTATTTAACAGTGTGTACTTGTTAACTAACACCCCTTCCACCTTCAAATTTTGTGCTTAATAAATTATCCTTACTTTATTTCATTTCCTAGGAGAAATTTCTCTCAGAATACATATTTACCTTATAAAAATCATGGAAAAGCATACTTTTAAAAATCCATTTTAAAGTGGGATGTTTATATCTTCTTAATTTAATATTCCCTTTGTCTGAAGCTATGTTTAGGCCATGAGCTTTCTCTCCAGTTTTCTGTCAGAGAAGTGTATGAATACTAGCAAAGTTAAGCGAGACTTTTAAATTGCAATATTTGGAGCTTAGGGCCCTATGTGTCAAAACATCTTGGACAGTCTTTTCACCCAACATATTTTCATAACCTCTTATTCAACTCTTGGTTTCACACATTATAACTTTGTGGCTTTATCTTTTTTTTTTTTTTTTTATGGTGTTAAAGTTATACTTCGAAACCTGCATAGAAGAGTTTGTTTTTTGAAAGAAAAATGACATTGGAAGAGATAGAAGTTCTAAAGTTAAACAGCAATGTCAGTTTTCTTTATTAAGATGATGTGTAGACGTGGTGTTATTTAATATTGAAAACTTACTAACTGGACAAAAGAGGAAATAAACTCTAGAATATAAAAGTGGTTTGCAGAGGAATAATCCAAACTAAATTTTTAAACAAAACTTAATGCTTGTGGAATGGGAATATATTTTGTATAAATCAATTTTATTAATGAAAATCAATACATTAAATAAACATAAATATATAATCTGTCAAGTAATAATAATAGGTATAAACTTTGTGACCTTAATCATAGTCTCGGAGCCTCAGAGAAACAAAGTCCTCTTCTGCTTATGTCATGGAACCACAACAGGGAACACATAGAAAGGGTTGGGGGGAAAAAAAATCTGAATTTGTTTATTGCTGATTAAATTAACTTATTTAGAGATTTATCTCTTCTTATTTTTCTTCCCATGGTTCTATTAGCCCTCTTTAAATAAAAAGAAGTTTAAAATCTCTCTTTCTTATGGTTGTCATATATATTATTTGTCATATATGGCATCCATGCTTTAGAAAGAGATCTGTTACTTATTTTTTGTAATCTTATACTATTTACTTTGTTCTATAGTTTTTTCATTAGATTTCCCACAATTTCTTTTAGGGATGGAACATGGTTAAAAAGTTAGGAATTTGGAAAGCGCATCATTTAGGACATCTGATAAATTGTATAGAACCATATAACGTGATTTTAGTTGACTACTAATCAAAAGATTGCATTTTCATTTATTTTAGCTAGCTCCTATAATTATTCCTGTAAATTTCAACTGTTGGTTTAAGGATATCCTGTCTATATGATTTCTATTATGTTTCTACTCAAATGCTTAATTATATTTTCATTTCATTTGGTCTTTTATCATTGGGAAGTTATGTAATGAACAAAAAAAATAGGCTAAAAGGACATTCATTTTGGAATCAGAAAACTTGAGTTCAAATTACTTTCTCTAAGACTTAATATCTATGTAAACTTAAGTGAATGGTAATCTCTCTAGATCTGAATTTTCTCATCTCTGAAATGAGATGTTTGAACTAGATGAGTTTAATGGTACTTCAGGTGCTGTTTTAGGCCTAAGGTACAATACAAACAATAACAAAAATGATAGCCTCTGCTCTCAAAAAGCTTACATTCCAATTCAGAATACAAGGTAATACTGTTTTTTACATAGCTCATCATTCCTTATGAAAAATAGAAATGACAGTGTATTCAAAATTCCATGAGAAAATTTTCAAGTGTGTGGCAGTATGAATCACAGGAGGAGTCTAAGTGATGTGAGTCTTGGAGGGATAATAAAATATCAGCATCAAAAAACTCCTTTAGGTGTGAGTGGCAACCAGTGCACATATATGAAGGCATGAAAAGACTAGAAAAAATGATGAAAGGGGAAGACAATCCATTTATTATAGTCTAATTAAAATATCTAAAAATTAACTAGTTGGTAGATGGCCTATTCATTTTCTAGAAATTAATATACTCAAGTAATGAAAAAGTACTATTCTTTCAGCACAGTCCCAGGTACTATGGATATTAGAAGAATTTTATAATCTATAAAGTATAACCATAAAGTATTTCACAGATATGGGGTCCAATCCCTAAAAGATTTTTGGAATGCAGTTGGTCAAGAGAATGATAATAGAGTTGTCCCTCGGATTTAAGTTCATTTCTGCCCTTTTCATCTGCAAATTCTCCTTTAGAATTAAGAAACTTGTGGACCCTGAAAGCTTTTGTCACTTGGCTCAAAAACTGCTATTTAAATGGATAATGATGAAGTATAATTTAGTCACTGGAAATTATAAGGAGCCTTAAGAAATTTCTGAACCTAAGATAAAGAAGTATAGTCAGCATTCAATGATCAGGAAAGACAGTTCAAAAAGCAGATTTAAGCTAGAGGGCACTAGAAAACTGGAGTTCTTTTGTGCTTCAAAAAGTTTGACACTCATTTGGAGTAAGCAGACCTCCCTGAGAGAGGTAATTCTCATTTCTAAATAGGCAAAGTTGAAGGGGAAACAGACTCAACTTTTTATGGGAAAAGTTTTATAGTGAGGGTTTTTTTTTTTTTTTTTATTTGTATAGCTAACTAGTCCTAAGTTGTAAGGCTTCTTTCTTCTACTGTAACAAGATTTTAACCTAAAAGTATAGCAGCATAGCCCACTTTTTCTTCCATAATGAAGAGGAGGGGACATTTCTATTAAGGATAGAAAATAATCATAGGACCAATGGGGGATTGTGACTGGCTACCAGCTGAAAACAGAAATTAACACCTGGCAGAGACTGAATGCTTGTGAATGGGATCATATCAACAGCCTGTTAGCATCAGAAACTAGTTTGTCTTTCCATGTGTGTGCTCTAGTCATACATTCCCAAGAGATATCTATTATTTTCACTGATGATATTTATATTTATGGAAGAATATTTTCTGTGCTATTTCATACAATATCTTTGCTTTAATCTAGTGTTCCTTGTCCATTTAGAAATTAAACACATCAGTGGGAATTTGGGCATTACTATTTTAAGTGACTATGAAACCACAGAATATGTTAGCCGTGGGACTGACTTGTCTGTAGGAGGATCTGCCTGGGGAGTTGGCAGGAAATGGCACCCAAGTCTTAAACAGATATAAAATCCAATACTATATAGTTCACTATAGCAATGAATAACTAATTACCTTCTGAGTCAAGTTCTGTGAATCTGAGATCTCAGGCAATAGAAGGAAATAATGTGTATTTTGAATGGACTTAAATACCTTAAAATCTTGAATGACTTTTGTTTTGTTTTGTGACAGGAAAATGATGTGAAAGTTTATCATTTAATCAAGTGCTTGACAAAGTTTATCCTTTTTCTGCGGAGAACATGGAAAGATATTTTAACAGTGGTTAGCCTATTAGAAGGGCAGTACCCAAAGTAGTTGTTAATGTTAGTTTGAAAAGAGAATCTCAAGTGGATTATTACAGGAAGCTATTAAGCCTTTGTGCTTTTCAAGATTTTTCTTTTTAATTTGGATAAAGGCATAGATAACAGGTTTATAAAATTACCAATGATACAAAGATAGGTGTGATTGCTGAATTAGTGGGTGACAGAAGATAAAATTATTATAATATGTCAGAAATATGGATCAAAGAGAACAAGAGGAAATGTAACAGATATTCCTGTAAAAATAATAAGCAGGATAACACAGTGACTAAAAAGAGGGATCGAGAGTCAGTAAGCATATGTTGAAGTTGTGCCTCTGAACATTTCACTTCTCTTTTCTGGATGCTCTCAAGTGCTAGATGATTTGCTGATCTGCATCTATGTGTAGGGAGAGATTTCTTCTACTGGGAAATTCTCACAACAGTGAAAACTTAGGTCTTGGATTAAAAAAAAGGAAAGTGGAGAAATCTCTGGGTTTAAAAAAAATAAACAGTGCTACATAAAATAGGGGTTTAAATGAAAAACAAAAAACCCTGGAGATTTTAGTGCAAATGAGTTATTAATGTCCAAATGAGTCATTAACGTAATATGACAGTGAAATAAAGCTAATGTGGTCATTGACTACATTGAGAGGCATAATACTGAGCACATTGGGAAGTGATAGTCCCAACGTATACATACATAATGTTGATAATCTCTTGCCATCATTCTCCCTAACATTCTTTTCATTTGAGATTATATTCTACTAAATGCATTTTAGAACTTCATTGGGAAATTTTCTCATATATATATGTAACATTTTTGCCCACGTATGAATTGTCTATTTACACAATGGATAGATTTCTGGCCTGCCTCCTACAGAGGAGTTAAGAAAGCCAAGGACTTTTCCTGAATTAGCATGCTATCTTAGGAAAGGGATAGACAAGTTCCAGAAATCCCACTGAGGCTGGATGCTGTCCTCCAGTGTCTGAGAGGATATACCTAACTGCATTCTGCTTCCCAGATCCTGATATTCTGGGAGATGATAGATTTAGAACAAAAGCTAGATTGCTCTTAAAAGGAAGTTAACTTTTAAGTTTACTCTTGCCAGTTTAGTTCCTTCCCCCCAAATGCAAAAGTCCATCACAAACAGTGATTAGCAAGTGAACTCATTTTTTTCAAATAAAACAGAGAAAGAAAAAGCAGAGTTAAAGAAGTTATATGTATTGGAATAAACCTTAGCAATCCCCCCAAAAAGAGCAAAGAAAAACCCAAAACAAAACCCAGAAGTAAATGAGCTTTTTAGGTGGGAATGGTAAGACCTTAATTCAGCTTGTGAAAATAGATTCATTTCATCTAAGGGCTTGACTCCTCTAAACATTTGCTACGGTGTTAAAAGTCAGAAAAAATTGAGGAACCAGCTTCCCCTGCTGTCTGTTGCACCTCTCTATGTGTGTCTCTAGAACTAATTCAGAACTCTCACCCTTTATGTCAATCAGAAGTCTTATCTCCTTCCATATAGATTGCAGCATACAGTCCCCCAGGCTTGGGTGAAGGCCAGGTTACCTGCATATACACATGCACACACACATACTATAATCTTACATACATATATGAGACACAGTTTCCTATGTGGGACAGTACTTGCATCTTGCACACCATTTCCCATTCAACAAATGCTTAATTCTCTACCTGCTATGTAGACTGGAAAGAACATGGAGTTTATGGTTAATAAACAATACTCGTCTTCATTGAATTGGAGTTCACATACATACACACATGTAGACAATTGTACTACAAGATAAATACATTAGAGAACAAAAAAATATAAAATAAGGCACAAGGAATAAATGTTCCTGACCAGAAGAAATGGGGGAATGTTTTTAGGTTAATTCTAATAGCTGTTATTTTCTGTGTTGTTACCTAGTTCTCAAAACAGTAGGATGACTTTCAGGATTATACTTAAACATTTCCTTCCTGCTTTTAGGGGTTGAAGTCCTAGGGTAAAATTCAGTTCTGAACCATAAGCAGAAAATTTCAGAAAAAGGTTCTTTTCACTTTGTCAAAACAAACGTATTCCATGGAGGCCTCCATATGAAACAGAATATTTGTGCTTTTGTTTACCATCATCTGAAGTTCTTCCTACCGTTTTACTTTTCTCATAATGGGAAACATATCTATAGTTAAAATGCTTAATGTGCCATGTTCATAAAATCCAGATTATATTGGTCCCAATGTCTTTATGATTAAATTTAATATTCATTATGTAATAAGTCACATTGAAGTATCAACACAGAATTTTACTAGGCATTTTATGAAGAACATAGAAACAGATGAGATAATGATCATGGAATTCTAAATTTTTGTATAATTTTCTAAAATTATATGTAGTTTATATAATTTATTAAGTGTTCCTTCATGTCCTTATTTATCATATACTATTTTAAAATGCCTTTACACATTCTACTTGTTTTATTCCTCAGAATTATAGCAATAAACAGAAGGGCAAGAGAAGTAGGGGAAATATGTTTATAATAGCTAAAACCTGAATGTGTCACACACTATGTGGTTATTGGTTTCTTTGCAGGCTAGTAGCTAAGCTTTAGAACCATGTCTAGGTGTTAGAGTGATCTACAATTAGTAGTTGGTTGATGGGGAGAGAACTAGAATATAGTGCTGTTTTTACTCCTTTTTGTTTCTTCATGTCCACAGCACAATCAAACACAGCATAGTGTTACCCTTGTTGATATTGTATAGTTTTTCTTAACAATTCTTCAAATTTCTTGCTTCTAGGATGTAATAATATACCATTGCTTTTGCGATCAGTTATACTGCACATATTCCAGATTCTGGGTAAAACATCCTTGTTAAGTAGAAAGGAATAAAGGGAGGTACTAAGAAGTAAGACTATTCATCTCAGAGATCTCTGGCCATGCTATTTAGAATGGCCCCATCCCCTGGTTATGTGATTCTAACTTAAGGTCTCATTTAAGTAACATGAATAAGATGGCATTGAGAGGAAGTCAGGTGAATGGAAAAAAAGATGTATTTATTTAATAGAAGAATGATGGGGATTTTTAATGCTGAGGAATGAGATAGGCCCATATTTCTAACAATGTCTGTTACCACCATGTTAATGTCTCATTAAATTTAGTTCAGTTGGCATCATAGGATACAGTTCATAAAATTTTCACTATTAGTGTGTCAGAGTGGCTGTGTAACAATTCTGATTTGCTTGAAATCTCCTTACTCCTTACCACTGAAGTCTATAGTAACATCCTTTAAGTTTCTGTCATCTGTTCCGATTTTGTTAGTTGATTGGACGGGTTAAAATTAAACATCACCACTATTCATGACAGACAAAAGTGAACTTTTGTAAATTAGGCAAAAAAGTACATCAGTACATATATTACAATTCATACTAACAGACATTTTAGTGCCACTGAATTATGACCTTTTGATGCCTATATAAAGTAAATTGGACAGTTGGCTGCACAGCATGTATCTAGGCACTTTATTGGTGAATGATGCTCTTAGATTCTTTGCTAGCCAGGTTGTGATTGATCTCAACACTTAGTTGAACTAGATTTTAGACACCTGTGTCCCTTAGAGGCTGCCATTTTTTAGGCTTAAGTTGTAAATGTCAATAATTCTAATCTTAGAGTTTGCATTTCCTTGAAATTCTTTATTCTAAATATATAAAGTAAAAGTTATGGACATTTGTTGTAACTGGATTCAAGCCCAATTTTGAAAAAAAAGCTAGAAAATTGATTTTATGGAAAAAAAATCAGTGTAGCAAAGCTTAGATTTGATAAAGAAAAAGAAACACAATGGTATGTCTTTTTTTCTATTACATTTTGTCCTTCATCCTTTCATCCTGTTCTGGAACAAAGCTTTTTCAGTTCTCAGGAAGAGAAGCTGAACTATATCAGAAATTTAAATATGTATTTTCATTACTCCTTATTGAGCTTGTACACCAACCAAGAACTGGTTTGATTATTTTGCTTCAAAAAAATAAAATAATTTTAGGTTGGACAAATTTTTTTATTTAAATAAACTGCCTTTAAAATATTTTGTATAAAGAATCAAAGCAATCCATATATATATATATATATATATATATATATATATATATATATATATACACACACACACACACACACACACACACACACACACACACACACACACACATATATCCATTGTTTGAATGTGACACAGAGGAAATATCTTGATGAGTGATAGCTTAGTCTTCCTAGCTAATACCGGAGGTTCCATGAAGCTGAACTTATAACACTCAGAACTTATCTAGTAAAATGATAATAATAGTTAACATTTACAAAGTGCTTACTATGTGTCAGGCAAAGCACTTTATAGTTATTGACTCATTTGATTCTCACAACAACCCAGGGGTGATGGAAGAGAGGGAGAGGGAGAGAGATGCTATTGTTATCCACATATAACTGATAAGTTTTAAATAACTGTCCACATTCATGCTAGATAGTAAGTATCTAAAACCATATTTGAACTCAGGGCTTCCTAACTCCACACCCAGGACTCTCAGGAGTAAGGTAGAAGGCGCTCATCATTGCTCCTCAAGGTTCCTGGGTTGTAGTTTCTCTTTAGGCTATTCCTAGAACATCCCCCATTTTTCTCCATAGCTAGGATAATATTTATGAAACTAAGATCAGAGGATATACTTCTTACTTAGTTGTCAATTTTTAATAAATTTACCTTCTTGTATGAAGCAACCTGTGTTCCATCCTAAATATTTGATTTGAACTCATTTCTATTTTAATATTGCATAGCTTTATGATTTTATCAGTATAAGTACTTGTGCTGATGAGGCTCATAATTCCACAATAATTTTCTAGATTACTTTTATGTGTTAGGATGATTGGGAATATCTACCAAGTGGTCAATATCTTGGAGATGGTTCTCAGATCACAGCTATGTTAAGGCCCATTTGTCTAGAATGTATTTTAAACCTTTTCAGCTTGGTGAGAGTAACAGAACTTGTGCTTTATTTGCATTACTTTTAATATTTTGGGATTGGCTCAGAGACCTCAGAGATGGGCAAGTAAAAGTTTAATATTTGAGTTTTTGAGAGGTTACTTTGAGGTTTAATCTTGTTGACTTGTTATTCTATTTTATAAAGAGTTAAGAGGCAGGTGTTAAAACCAAGGCATTTGTTAGAAACTAAACTAATCTAGCTCCCGTGAATTGTGTTTTGTTGTTCTCTTGGGCAATTGAGATTTTCAGCTAGCTTTTGAGAGAACAATTCATGACTTTTAAACCATCAAAAATATATTAAGAATTAATTTATTATAGTTTATTCCAAGCAATACTTTTTCACTTAATAACTCATTCACGGCATTTTTATTGGTGAATCCTAAAAATCACATATTGATAGTTCTATATATCTAACAAAGTTTGTCTTCTTAGAATTATTATTGTTCTATAAATTAGAAGTATGTTACATGTATTGTATTTAACATATACTTTAACATATTTAACATGTATGGGACTACCTGCCATCTAGGGGAGGGGATAGAGGGAAGGAGGGGAAAAGTTGAAACAAGTTTTTGCAAGGGTCAATCTTGAAAAATTACCCATGCATATGTTTTGTATATAATAACTATAATAAAAACAATTTAAAAAAGAAGTATGTTTCTGTTCTAAAAACTATGAGTTTTTTTTTAAACTCTAAATATATTGTTTGTTTTCTTTAAGATAACTTAGTTAATTTTAAAGTGGTGATTCCTCTTAGAATCATTTTCCCACCTAATCTTCCCCTTCAACCCCCCATGCTATTGTCATTATTAGGTAGAAAAAAATATCAGTTTGAATTTTGCTGATCAATATTAACTTCTTGTCTATGAATTTTGGCACCTAGCATATAGGTACAAATAATTGTTTGTTGAATTGAATTATGGTTGGAGGATGATAGATTTGGAGTTGAAAGGGACTTTATTAAAAGTAATCTATTTCAACTTGAATTTGAATGGAGGTCCTCTGATTACAAATCCAGCTCTGCTTTCACTATTTCAACTCTTTTAAGACCTGCCAAGTTATGTCAGCCTTATTCTAGGTATAATTTAAGGCCTATTGTAGACCTTAGAAACTGAAAGAACTTGCTTTTGACTAGAAACATGTCATGTTTCATATTTGTACCTTTGTATATATGAGAATGTTCTTTTTTCTCACCTTCCTCCTGAAGAATTCCTCTTTTTAAAGCACAAATCAGATGCTGCTACCTACAGAAGGCCTACCCCCCAAGTGTTCTTCCCACTAACCAAATTAATTTGAATTTGCATCTTTTCTCTCTGTCTCTCTCTCCACCTTCCCCTTTACACATACACACATACACATACACACTCCCCTCCCCAGAAGATAAACCTCTATAGGGAAGGGATTATTTCATTCCTGTCTTTCTGTCCACTGCCCAATGCTTACACATAGTAGGTGCTTTTACAAATGATTATAAATTGAATACAAGAATGCTATAGAGCTAGGAGAATAATTTAAAGGCATGAAAAGAATATGAAAAAGAGTTCAAGAAACTGGGATTGTTCATCCTAAAGAAGCTGGATTTTTAATGAGCGAATTCCTGTAACTGAAAAATTGAAAAACACACAATTTTCTTAAAACTGATTTTTGTTCATTATTTTTAAAGAAAAATAAGAGAAAATAGTATTAATATACATAGCATTTAAGACTTTTCATTAGGAAGAATTATATAGCGTGAGTTTTATTGAAATTTAGAATGGGTAGCTAGGTGGGGTTAGGAGAATTAAATCTATAAGGGGTCATTTATGTACATGTGGTTTTCTGGAGACATTGTGGGGTTATCCTTTGCCATATTAATTATTTACCCATTCTCTAAAAGCATCATAACTTTATTTTCTTCTTTTAAAACTAAAAGTTTTTCTAAATTATTTATGTTTAAAAATTAAGTCCATTTTGCTTTTTTCAATTGTATAGATTCATAGACACTAAATGATCTATTTCAGCTATCTCTTTTTATTGATGAGGAAATTAAGTCCCAGAACCAGGAAAGGAGTTGCCTATGGTGTATAAATAATGAAACTTAGATTTTTTTTAATTTTTTTTCTTTTTCTTTTTCTTTTTTTTTTTTCTTTTTGATGGGGAGGGGAGGACATCAGGATTAAGTGACTTGCCTAAATCATACAACTAATAAGACTCTGAGGTTGAATTTGGACTCATGCTTACCTAACTGCCCCTAGATATTCTTATACAGATATTTTGATAGTCGTATTTCCTTTCATGGCTTTGTTTCTTGGAAACAATTTTTCTGTGATCATTTCTGTTTACTAAGATTAATTAAGGAATTGACAGATAACACTACTTTTCAATATTTATTAATAAAACTCCTTGCTTGCTATTTTGAACAAAAATTATTTTTTCTCTACTCACTCAAGAAACTATATCTCCTTCATGTATACCCACATTTGTGTATGTTGTTTCCTCCATTGGAATGTGAGTTCCTTGAAGGAAAAGCTATTTAGCTTTTTGCTTTATAGTCATAATATTTGGCACGGTAGAATTTAATAAGATTTTTTTGATTTAATTGAAAACTACATTTGTAAAATAATTCAGATATATATATATATATGTATATATATATATATACATACATATATGTACATATATATGTATGTGTGTGTATATATGTATATTTTATACTGTATATCAACCATCTTCCTACTAATTGTTTCAAAATATATCCTAATATATATCCTCATTTACTTTGCCATGTTTCAACCATCTCATGTAATATTTAATCAAGGTTTCATTCCATGAGAAATGTGAATGTGTATCATTGGCTTGTTACAAACCTATAGCCTTTGGCTATCATTAATGAGAGGTAGGGTTTCTCTCCCACCCCCATAAAAGGCACAGTAAGATTTTAGACTGATGAATGCAAAGTGAACCAACCCTATGTTTCAAAGGCAATGTTTACTGCATGTAATACATATCATTGTTTGTCTCCTGTAGTGAAAAATAACTGTCGTACTGTTTAAAATGCACTCCTGACAGACCAATGTGTGCTATTACAGGGTCCATTGCTTAAAAAAATGATATACTGACAGAAATACAATTTAAGAAAATTTAACACCAAAAGTAGTCAACCATGTAGGCTACTATTAAGAGGCCGGAACTCAAGGCCAGGGGTTTATTTAAAAACAAAACAGCAATTTATTTGCTACTTGTAAGCAAAGTTGAAGAAAAAAAATAACTTAAATTCTTCACTGTCTGGTTTGTAGAAAATTAACAAAAGCAGCACTTCAATAAGATTTTATTGCTGTAATGTTTTAAATAAAACCTTTTAGAAACACTTCAGAATTTTTAAGTAGTCACTAACCATTTTGAATGCTCAAACCTCTATAGTGATTAGCAAATTGCTATTATTGGATACATGGACATACCTGATTTTTTAAAAGACGTAGTCAAAGATAATTCTTTGTATATTTCATTTTGTGGGACTTATAAATTTATATTTATTATTTAAATTTATAATAATATTTGAGGATAACAACTTAGAAACAAGTACCTTTAAACTTTGCAAATAGCTATAATTTAACATATAATCTAAGAATAACTGTCTTGTATATTTGACAACAGTATTTGTATTTTGAAAATTGCTTTATTATCGCATATTTTCCCAATGGTCATTTCTACTTATTATCACTTCTGTAGTGAACCCCCTCCTTATATCAAAAATTAATATAAAGCTATCTAACACATAATTCTAAATTAATTTCCAGACTGATTGGGTCATTCAACTTCATCAACAGGGTGATAATTTATTCCTACAACATTGTTTTGGTTGATTTTTAAAAATTTTAAATTTTTACTAATTTAAAAAGTGTGAGGTAAAACCTTATTAATTTTATTTTGTACAATATTAGAGATTGGAACATTTTCATTATAATTATTTTTTCCTGGAAACTTATATATCCTGAATGTCAGAAACTTACCAGAAATACATAATGCTAGCATATTTTTCCATTTATAAGATCATATCTTTTAAAGTTTAAAGTAATCTTAGAGACCGCCACACCCCACTCCCTTATTTTAGAGATGACAAACAAAATGAGGTAAAATAAATTACTTCTTTAAAGTGACCTAGGCAGTAAGTGTCAGAGGCAGAATTTGAACCCTGATCTTCCTGCTTGACTTTTTTTATCCCAGCTCTTTCTCCAGTATATCACTGCCTCCATGCTCAGCAATTTCTCTTTTTACTCAAGCTACATGAATTTTTCCATAAAACCTTTTCGATGCTATATAAATGAAATTGTTTTTAAAGGATACCTCTTTTTTTCTCCTTCTATCTATAATTTTGTAACATGATATAATAATTGCTTCATGTATCCATGGGAGCTCATTTTGGTTTAGATGTAAAATGTTGACATAAACCTAATTTCTGCTAAAATACCTATTGGTTTTCGTAGTAGTTTTTTTATCAAATAGAATTGTTGCCCTAGGAGCAAGTGTTCAATTAAACTCCAGACCATAAAGCTGCTTCTTTATGCATTTTGCTTATCTACATTACTTATTTTTAAAAAAATTTATATCAAAAGAGTTTGGAGATTTCTGCTACAGATAATTGGTAGTCTGTGTATTGTTTGTTCTTTTTTGTTACCTAATTGTTTTCATTAAGATTCTCAACCTTGTGTTTCTTTAGGAGGAATTTTTAAATTTAATTTTTGAAGGAAGAATTTGGTCTTATTCTTTAAGTTTGGAGTAGTACTTATAGTGTAAAATTACATACACACAAACAAAGCCTTTTCCTCATATTATACATTCTTGTACACATCTCTTCAGTTTAGATATTAATCTCCTCAAGGGCACAAATTTCATTTTTCTTACATCTCAAGGGCCTTAGGGGTACAAAGTAGGTGCTTAATAAATGTTTATTATTAAATTACATAATACCTAACATACTAGTATAACTATTAAGATATATTATATGCATAAATATGTGGGAGGGGGGATATATTCATCACATTGATGCAGCCTAACCATGCATATCAAATCTTTATATTTATTTATATCCCTGTATTTCTGTAAAGTATTTTGTTTTTCTGTTCATTTAAGTTCTGTATGTATCTTGGGTATGACAACATTCATAATTTATTTTATAGATACTTTCAACAGATTTCTCATCCTATCATTTCCTTATAGCTTTTGTTAGTACTTGATAAAAAAAATGCTTCATATATTTGTGAACTTATTTTGTATCCTGCTATTTCAGTGAAGTTATTATCTAAAATTCTTTTTTAATTCTCTTAGGCTTTCTGAGTAAAGCAGCAGTTTATTTGATAAATAAAATTAAAGACTGATAAGATTAGCCATTTTTGGAGAAGAATATTTTAAGAAACAAATTCCCTTTAATTAAAACAGGATGTGGTTTTAATCAGTGAGCTCATATAAATATAGTTTTGTTTAATTTTACCCTGAATGTAAAACTACTCACAAAAATGACAGCCACTAACATTTGATTTCTTAATACTTATAAATGATTTGATGACAGTGAGAGAAAGGAAAAGGATACAAAAGAAATAGACTTAACATGATCCTGACCTTCTGGAGCTTATGGGATTTGGGAATAGAATAAATACAAAGAGACTAGAAAAGACCACTTCTTCCAGAGTGCCACATCACCAAGTGCAAATATACAAAAACTATATACACAATAAGCAATTACCAAGAGTTTTCAAATAAGAGTAGGATCAATTGGAGAAAGTTTCCTGAAGGAGGCTTGTGATTTGAGGCCTTTTTTCCCCTTTATAATATCTAGGAAATCCTTTTGACATAGAGAAAAGGGAATATTCTCAGTAGAAGAAATACACACGCATTGCCAGAGGTAGGATGTAGTGAATGTATATGTAGAAGATATCAAACAGATGAGTTTGATCAGGGCTGGGGGTTTATGTAAGGAAGTAATGAAAATGAGATTAAGAGCATTTAGTATTAATTCAGCAAATGTTTAAAGCCATCGTTTGTGGAGCACAGTGCTAATTGAAAGTCTTGCATGCTAGGCAATGGGATTTAGACTTGATGCAATTAATTTTTGAGAATAATTATTCTAGCTTATGGTTAATATGAACTGAAATAAGTAGATAATGGCAGGTTGCTGAAAAGAAATATCAGTTTTCACACACCCTAGAGAATATAAATTGATGGCAGGCACACGACCCTGCCCCCATAACCTATTTGTATATATCATATATATATATATATATATATATATATATATATATATATATATATATATATATATATGTAATATTAATTATATATACACATATGATATAAATATTATATAATTCAAAACATAATGATGTAATTCAATTATAAACATTATATATGTACATATATATAATATATTATATATAAACATTATAAATACCTATTATGTACCCCTCTTGGACCCTTGGGATATAATAAAAATGAAATTTGTGCCCATAAGGAAATTAATATCTAATCTGAAGAGACAGTGTGTGTGTGTATATGTGTGTGTGTGTATGTATTGAAGATAGACTGGAGCTGAGATTTCGAAGGAAACTGGAAATTCTTAGAAGTTTAAGTAAAGAGGAAAAGAATTCCAGCAATGAGGATAGGACAAAATCTTATTATGTCATATATGAGAAACAGTAAGAAAGCCAGTTTGGTTAAAAATGTAGAGTGAATGAAAGGGACTCGTGCATAATAAAAACCAAAAGTTAGGTAGGAAAGAGATCCTTATGAGTTTAGAATGACTAAGAGAGGAATTTACATCTGATCATATAGAACATAGGAAGTTATTGAATTTTATCAAATATAGAAATGGCATACCTAAGTTTTAAGAAAATCAATTTGGCAGCTACATAGAAGATCTTGTAGAGTTAATGAGTGGCCAATGAAGAGATGAAAGAGAAATCCAGAGAAATATTCAAGAATCATCTAAATGACTCAAACCATAAAATGAACTTCTTAGTAGAGTGAACCTAGAAGGGGACAAGAATTCAGCACATACTTATGACAACTAAACAAGGAAACAGTAAAGGGGGTAGAATAATCAAAGAGGAGAGCATGTTTTGGAAAGCTAAGCATGTAGTTTTGGAGTCTTTTTTTATTGGGTGGGTTTGGGGAGGTTGTTATAAGAAGATTTCTTTTTTTTTCTTTTTTAAGAAAAAGTATGAACAGGGAAATCAAATGGTCAAAGGGTGGCCTGTAAACTCTGTAAATTTACTCTTAAAATGAGCATATGATATGAATGAATGAAAAAATGTTTTACAATACTATGGAAAACAGATGATATTTAAAGAATCTATTGATTGCTGGCAAATAGCAAAAGGGTCAAAGAACTAGCACATATAAACCATTATTGTCTTCTTAGGGATTTTATCCAGCATTAACCAGTTCCCAAAACTGGCAATGGATAGGACTCCAATCAGAAAAACAGTTGATCTCCTGAGAAAGCAGCTGATGGAAGTAACAGTTTACTTTGTAAATTGATTTGGTTTAGGAATTGTTACAGTGGACAGTGCAAGATTGTGACCAGTATTTCTTCAAAACTGCAAGAAAAAGTGGAGGCTGAAGGAAATTCACAAAAATTTCTGTGAGACACCTAAGTAAAATGATCCTGAGAGCATTTAAGGATGAAATTGGATAAAAAATGTACAGGAAAAGGGGGAGGGGGACTGTAAATGAACTATAATGTATTCTTTTCCTTCTCAATAACAGTATGTCCACTACATTTGGCCTTTATATAGTTCTCTGTGTTCTGCCTAAAAAAAATTTAAAAATCACAAAAAAATTGAGAAGAATAGACTAGACAAGAGAAGCTGAAGAGGTCCATGCTAGAAGTAACACTATTTTGAGAATACTCAGGAATCAATCTCAGGGGCTGTGAGAGAAAAGAGAAAGTTTTTAACTGCTTGAACAAAATTGTAGATTTTTTTAGTTGAGGAAATATCTCACTCATATCCCCACTTTTCCATACAAAATCTTTGGAGATAATTTGTAATTGCATTGAAGATAGTCTTGAAGATTTTTGGAAGAGAACAGATAGACTTTTGCACATAATATTTTGACCACATTTTTAATCACACAGATTGAAAGATATAGAGAATTCAAAATTCTTCTTCATTTATCGTATATTGAATATAGTCAAATATTTATTTGAATAGAAAACAATTCCACTTTAAGCACTTTTCAGCAGTGCAATTCCACTTTCTACTGTATGTCAACATTTTAACATTCTTTGAATATATGTTAACAAACTGTCAATGATTGTTCATATCAAGTAACTTATAAAACAAGTGTATATTCCAATAAATCTTCACTGATGTGAAGATTATCTAGCACATAGTTCAAGTGGAAGAGAGTCCTAAAATGATAGTCTATCAGATTCTCCAGTTTACAAGCAACCTTGTCTTGATTATCTCAGGTTTAGAAGAATTGTAGCACTTCCTAGTTTGGATTTATAATTCTTTAATAGTTCAGCCAAATTAAATGTTAAAATACATAGAAAAATGCATTGTATAGATTGTACATGGGGTGCATATATGTGTATGTGTGTGTGTGTGTGTGGATGCATGCATGTGTATATGGAGAGAGAGTGATTGTGAGAGAATCTGATCACTGAAGTCAGTGAACAAAGAATGTGTCCTGGAATTGAACAGGAATAATTGTGAGGCACCCCTCCTTAGAAGATGTGTGAAGACCAGAGTTACACAGGAGGAATGTACATGAACATATTGTGTTATGTTAGATTGGAGGGGAATGTTCATGTCTATGAAATCTTGGATGGATCCAAGTATGAAAAATAGAAAATATTATCACTTGGGATCCTATTGCCATATAAATAAAATCTCAATATCTTAGTTGATATTTTAAAAAGTAAATGAGAGTATTATATAATGTACATTCAGGGATATTTCTGCATTAAAACATATCACCCATAAAGTTTCATGTTATGTTTAGCCCTAAATAAAGTTTTCATTATAGAAGATAAATTAATACTAACAGAAAATTTATGTATGTAGTTTGATATCTTATTATATTTTTTGCATTGAAATTTTGTTCTTTGTCATGACTCCATATGATTACTATGAGATTTAATTCTTTAGCGTGAGAAACTTAACAAATGTGTTATTTTCAGGGAACAGGTATTCAAAGCTTGCTTTCTTAGTTCTAAATGACCATATTAGCTAGTATTAATCCACCTACTTTTCTAATGTCTTCAACAGTATTTCTTGGCATTATTTTTAAAATTATTTTAGAATTCAATTTAAAATGGAGTTATTAAGCATTTACTATATAAAAGTCAGCATGTTACAAACAAGAAATGTGAAGACAAAATGAAAAATATTACCTACTATCAAGGAATGTATATTCTGCTTAGAGGATATAAGATTTACACAGATTAATATGGGATCATTTGAGGAGGAAGAAATGATGACAACCAAGGAGATCAGAAAAGGCCTACAAAGGGTGATAGCATCTGAGTTAAGTCTTGAAGAAGGACTAAGGATTAAAGCAAAAGAAAAAAAATAGTGCATTTTAGGCATGCATAATAGCATGATGGATTTGTAATGCCAAAAAGGTGAGAAATGAAATTAATTGTAAGTAGAACATTTTGGCTAGAATGCTTGAAGAAGAATAATCAAAAGAAGATGGGAAGGGTAGGCTGAAGCCAGATCTTGCCAGGCTTTTAAATGCCAGGCTGAAGAATGCATTTTATCCTAAAGGCCTTGGGATGGCACTGGAACAGAAATGAAAAAAGATGTATTATAGTAGTAGAGATGAAGAGGAAGGAAGGGAACTTTTCTGAAGCTGAGAAATGGAGTGTCCAGTGTAAGGAATAGTAAGGAAGTCATTTTCACTGAGACAGCTTTAATTGTTAGGGTATTTTTCCTTATACGTAGCTCAAATCGTCTTTGCAACTTCAACAAATTACTTTTAGCTTACCTCCTGGGTCCAAACAGAATAAGTCTAATTACTTTTCCACATGACAACCCTTTAGATACTATAAAGCTGTTTCATGTTCCCCTTGAAACTTTTCTTTTCCAGCAAAATTTACTTTAGCTGCTCTTCAAATGGCATGATCCCTAGGATTTCCATCCTAAGTGCCTAGTGGGCAATCCCCAAATTACTAATTTTGATGTCCATCTGAAAAATATGCTACCTAAAACTGGACAGGTATGATTTTAGTAGGTCTGAATACACTGGGACTATAGCCTAGATTTTATTTTTATTTTTTAAAATTTCAGTTCTAAACTCTTTCCCTCCCTCCAGTGCTTTCCTTATCCCTTGAGAAGAAAAGCCATATATCTGCAATACATGTGAAGTCATGTAAAACATTTCCATATTACCTATTTTAAAAAAAAATTAGAAAGTGAAAGTAAACAAATATGTATATTTGTATGAATATCTAAAATATACACACATGTGTATGTAGATATGCATGTAAACATGTATTTGCATATGTGCATAAATATATTCTCACATATACATGTGCTCAATCTTATTATTGAGCTCAATCTTTGCTTCAATCTGCCATCAGAATTCATTAGTTCTTTCTGGAGGTGGATAGCAGTTTTTATTATGAATTCGTTGTAATTGTCATGTATCATTGTATTGATAAGAACAGCTAAGTCTTTTCCACTTAATTTTTGTCACAAATTGCTGCAAAGTTCTTTTGGTTCTTCTCACTTCACTTTGCATCAGTTCATACGAATTCCCAGGTTTTTCTGAAACAATCTTGTTAGTCATTTCTTACAGAACAATAGTATTCCTTCACAGTCATTAAACCATAGCTTGTTCAGCCATTCCCTATTTGATGACATCTTCTGTTTCCAATTCTTTGCCACCACCCACAAAAAAGGCTACTATAAATATTTTTGTAGATATGAGTCCTTTTTCTTTAATCTTGTTGCTTCTTAGTGAAACCTGAGATTAAGATCTGACAGCTCATTAATGCCCCCAGATCATTTTCAAAAGAACTATACCTACCCCTATACTTACACACCCTTATTGGAATTGTTTTTTTGACTTTACATTTAAAAAGTTCAATTAAGTATATTTTTTGAACTCTTGTAAATTACCACATTAATTATATCTTTAATCTTTGTGTCACATGTAAATATGGGAAATATTCAGTTATTGAGTCATTGATAAAAATGTCTAACAGAACAAAACCAAGGAGAGATCCTTAGGATACTATACTGAAGACTTCTCTCCAAGATGACATTGAACTCTTATGGGCCATTTTTTTCATTCGGTTATTCAAATTACCAAAACCTAACTAATTATACTATCAACTAGCTGTATCTCCCAAACTAATTAGTGTAAATCACTACATGAGAAAATGTTTGTTGTTTTTATACAATTATATTTTAAACTGGTAAAGAGTAGGGACCATATTTTAAATTTTCTTTTTAATTTCTTCTATCCTTATATAGTGCTTGGTACTATGTCCTACATAGAGAAGATGAATGTTAAATATTGACTTGCTAAATGATTGTGCTGTTGGCTATTTTTGCCAAAAAACATTTCCTACTATTCCTAGATCCAGGATAGATCATAACACAAACTGTTCATCTCATAAATTAGAATGTTGACTGAAAATATACACTTAAATTAAAAATTATTAATTGAACCCTGGCTTTGCACATTTTACATAAGGGCTACAGGGAAATATGCATTGAAAGGTGACAAGTAGAACTGATTACAGAAAACTATCTAGTTAAGATTAGGCTGTGATACTCTCTGATTCTGTTTCCTGTCACCAAATATCATGCTCTTCTTAGTTATCACGATACTTGGGCATTAGGTAGTGCTGTGAACTCTCTCAGATTTAAGAATTTGCTGTTACTAATATGAAAGGATGAAAATTTTACCACTCAAATTTTAGTCTCTTTTGGGCTCGAAGTTATGATATATTAAATTGCTACCTTAACATAAACCCGTGAATTTTATACAATACCTACCACAAAAAACTTGACATGTTTCTCTTTTATAAAATGAGAGTCAATAAATGTTATTTTCACATTTCCCAAATATTCCTAGATCCAGTGACAATTAGTGCTTCTTTCACAAAGAAACAATGGAATTATGGCAAGAAAATAGACCTGAATAAGTTAACTTGATTTTTATGGACATAAGCTTCTTCAAAAGTAAAATTTGGGAGTTAGGCTAATGGCCTCTCAAGTTCCCTCCAGCCCTAAATTTATGATACTGAACTTAAATTTGAATCCTGGTTAACTAAATTCCTTTTGATAAATCATTACCTATCTCTGGGGCCTCCTTTTCCTCCTCGGTAAAACAAGCAGGTTCAACTGATCAGTGATATCAAACAAAATAGAAATTAGGGCCACTAATCTGTACATAAGGATCCGTGTGGGTTACATATTGACTTAGTTTTAAAATGTAATATTTGTTTTATTGTACTCTTATTTATTTTGTTAAATATTTCGTAATTACAATTTAATCTAGTTCAGTCCACACTGGGGAGTATGATAGGCTGGATGTGGCCTGCACTCCTTGAGTTTGACAGCACTGAACTAAATAACTTAGATATTTCTTTCCAGATCTAATAATATTCTCTAGTTCAAATCTTTTAAGAGTAATTTAAAAGAAATAGTATTTTATTATTTTATTATAATAATATTAAAAACTAATTATTCTTAACAACAAATTAGAAATTCCAGTTATATTAATTTCATATAAAAGTTCCAGAAAAATATAAATTATCCTTAAAGTCATATAGTAGGTTATGAATCTGTAATTGATGCTTTTAAAAATAAGCCAACAAAAAAGTTTCTTGAAGCCATAGTTAATAGGACTTTGGTGGGAAAAGTCATATACCTACAATAATGAATGAATATAATACTACACAAGCACAACATAATTTGAAGGATTGTAGATTTCTTTTTCTTTATTTAAATCTATTTTTTTGCACTTTTTTCATATATTTGATTAATGAATTAAAAGAGAACATAATAGAGCCAATAAAGTTTATTAATTTTTGTTACAACTGTTAATGAAGGATAGTAATCTTCATGCAGAATAGCTTATATGATATTATTTCATGTAATTGTACAGATACTAATGATAGTAATAAGAAATTAAAGGCAAAAAGATGCATAAAGGGAAGATAAAGCAATCATTATTTGCTATTGACATGATAATTTACTTAGAAAATCCTAGGGAATCAGCAAAGAAACTAATAAAGACAGTTTGCAGCTACAAATTGACTTAAAAAGCAACAGCATTTCTATGTAATATTGATTTGGGAAACAGTAGTAGGAATTCCCATTCAAAAAACTGCAAAATGTATAAAATAACTGGGGGTTAATCTAAAATTGTATACCAAATAGCTATGTGGATTAAGTTACACCATACTGCTTAAAAAATAAATAAAGTAAGATAGTTTAAAGACTAATATAGATTAAGGACCTGAGCTGTGCTAGTATGACAAAATATACAATAACTTGAAAACAAGTTTATAGATTTAGCAATATACTAATTATATTACAAAGGATGCTTTATTGAAATAGACAAAATAATAATAAAATTCATTTGAAGAAATAATTTTGGAATATCAAGGAAAACAATGAAATAAAGGAAATGATGAAAGGGCATTGCACTTTCAGATTTCACAGTATATGATAAAGTAGCAACTAAAATCATTTGGTGTAGTGCTTTAAAAATAGAATTGCACATCAGTGGAACAGAGTAGACAAGGAAGAATAAGAAATAATTGAACTTAATAACCCCTTATTCAATAAGCTCCAAACATAAAGTATTAGAAAATAACACTATTTTATAATAAAATGCTGAAAATGCTTAAAAACAACCTGGCAAAAATTAGACTTCAACCAGCATTGTATACTATATTCCACAATAAATCCATGAAGGATATATAAATTGGCTATTAAAAATAATGTCATGAAAAATTAGAAAAGAAGTAGAACTTATATTCTTTACAAAAGTGGATAAAAGATCAATTATTATTCAAAGGATAAAGGCAGATATGACAATAAGGAGGATTTTTAATTACATTAAATTGAAAAGCTTTTGCAAAAACAAAATTAATATACTTAGCATAAAAACTCATAAAATGGTAACCTGGATAAGGAGGGACCTCTCTATTAAATATCTCTGATAAGGGTTGCATATTAAAGTTATTTAGACAACTAGAAAATGTTAAAGAGTAAAAGGCATTCCTCAATAGGTAAGTAGTGAAAGGCAATGAACAAAGCCTTTTCAAAAGAAAAATTACAGATTATTAAAAACTACATGAAGGAATATTCCAAATCATTAAGACAGAAACATATAAATTATAGCAAAGCTAAAATGTTACTTAACATTCTTCTGAATATTGGCAAAGGTAACAATAGATAGTAATATTCAATGGTAGAGGAATTATGGGAAAATTGGGACAATATTCATAACTGTGAATTGCGGCAAGTATTCTAGAAAGTTAATTTGGAATATCCCTAACTTTTGATCTAAAAATTTGTTGCTGGGCATATGCCCCAAATTTTTTTTATAAAAAATAAAGGTTCATATAAATCAAACTATTGATCACAACACTTTTGTGGTACCAAAGAATTAAAGAAAGTAGATTTCCATCGATTAGGGAATGGCTAAACAAATTGTGGCACATGGAGGTAATGGAATATTATTGGTCTGTTAAGAAATGGGGAGCATGGTGAATGTTGAGAACATGGAAAGATTTACATGAACTGATACAAAGTTAATTAAGGAGAGTTAAGAAGAGTACACAATGACTGCAGCAATGCAAATGGAAAGAACCACAGAGCAATAGAAGCTGCGTGTGGTGATATTATTATGGCCAGCTTTGGCCCCAAAGAACAGAATGGAAAAGAAACCATTTCCTTCCCCTTGGCAGAGGTGGAAATCTATTGATGTGGAAATTTGCATGTGAGGTTAGATTTATTTTTCTATATGTTGATTAGGTGAATTTTTTTTTCTCTTCCTCTTTTTTATTTATTTTTATATTCTTATAAGAGATGGATCTCAGGGAAAAAGAAGAATTATTCAGAAATGTTTTTGTTGTTCTTAATTCTCCGTTATATCTGACTTTCCATGACCCCATTTTGAGGTTTTCTTGGCAAAGATACTGGAACACTTTTTCATTTTCTTGTCCAGTTCATTTTCACTGAAGTGAATAGGATTAAGTGATTTGATTAGGGAAACAGTTAGCAAGTGTCTGAAACTGGATTTGAACTCATCAAGATCAGTCTTCTTGATTCCAAGCTCAGTACGCTATCTACTTGTGTGAATTAGTTCTTTCCTTGAAGATATAGGTACCGTGTAAAAATATAAGATAAAAAATTCTATCATAATAAAATACTTACAAAAAGAATCATTAAGATTAAAATTTGAGTTAGTGTAGATTTAACATAACTACTTGCTATAAACTGTAATTTGTAAATCACAATCATTATTAGTGTTATTTTTCTGAGCCATTAAGATAGCTGCAATTATATTTAAATTCTCTAGACAATGAGTTTCAAAATATCTTTCTAAGACATGACATGAAATAACTTTTTCCTCAATATTTCTGTCATTTAGACATGAACATTTATTTACCTACCTGGCCAAATTGGGTAAAGAAATGCTTCTCTGTAGTCTTGCATTTATAGTGAAGATAAAAACTAGAAAATAAGGAAATTATGAAAACCAGTATCAATTTAAAGGAGCAATTTTTTTAAAGCTTTTTGGGTCTTGTATGTATATGCGATCTGATGTATCCTTTGAACCCTCCTAAAATTTCTATCCAGTTAAATTATTATTTAAAATTAGGAAGAGTCTCTAGATTATACTTTATAGGCAAATAATGCATTCAAAAGATTTTTCTCAGTAAAAAAGTAAACAAAAAAGAACTTGATCCGAAATCTTACATGAGACCTTATAAAGATAGAAATTACTAATATATATGTAATATATGTATAATAAAATGAGTAGCTTATCCATTTTCTCTAAATCCATATGGAAATTTTTTTTTAGTACAATAACCTTTATAATGACATTTACCTAATATATTTTTCTAAATTTAGGGTTTTAAACAATGTTTTTGTTAAGCATGTCTTTAGTATGGAAAATGTTTGTATATATTAAAGTCTGATCAGTCGTTTCCAATCTCTGTGACTCTGGGTTTTTGGAGGAAAGATACTGAAATGGTTTTCCATTTCCTTCTCTACCTCATTTAACAGATGAGGAAACTGAGGCAGACCAGATTAAGGGCCTTGTCCAAGCTTACATAGCTAGTGAGTATCTAAAACTTTATTGGAATTCATCTTCCCTGATTCTAGGCCAGCACTGTATCCACTAAACCATTTAACTGTCCCTTATAATTCAATAATTTTTACAAATGTTGACATCTGTGGAAGTGAGAGGTGGATGCATATATGATTTCATATCTTGTAATTTCAAGAGAGGGAAATTGAATTATTATAAAATGTGACCTATATTGCTTTGCAAATTTAGATTATGTCTTATTAGTGTTCTGAGCATTAATTGATGTAGTCCTAGGGTTTCATTTGTCATCTTTGGTTAGGTAAGAAATTATTTCAATTTTTTTTCTAACTTTTGATACCAGTTTTATCACCCTATAAGATATCACATAAGTTAGAAAAGAAATTTCATCTATAGCAAATATTAACATGGGTGTCTGAAGAGATCAATCAACTCATCTATTTCCATCTATGTTGACAATTGACTGTGGAACCTTGGGTGAATAACATAATCTTTGTGCCTCAGTTTCCCCATTTATAGAAAGTAAAGACATGTCAATTCTCATGAAATATATTTGTTAATTAAAAACTTTTGTAAATATATATATAATATATATTACATAAATACAAAATTATATAATACATTTTTCTTTAGGATACAAAAGAGCAATTCTGTATATTATTGATCTAAAGAATATTTATTTGACATCTGACATTTGACATAGAGGGCAAGGTAGCTTTATGCCTTTTTGGAGATAAAACAGTTAGACATAAGGTTACCAGTGTTAAAACTTGTAAAAGGAATCAATTCCAGTCCTTTATGCATGTGTGTTTTTATATCATATATGTTTAAATGTCTTGAATTCATCAGAAAGACACACTAGATAAACACAAAGTAATATAAGCATGCCAGTTTGTACTGTCAGTAATATCTACCGTGCCATCTGTCACTGAGCAACACAATGGATTTAGGAGTAGTTCCATGACCGAGAGACCCAGCAAATGAAATGTCTCCTTTCTTAGCATGTGCATCTACTCTTGTCCACAGCAGTAGTCAACAATTTTTCCTCCACTGACAATCATTTTCCACATCTACATAACAACTTGAATTTGACATCTGTTCTCTTTAATCTTTAAAGAACTGTTCTTCAGGTTCTGTTTTGGATTGGGTGTGTAACTCAGAGTAGTGCAAAGAAAAACATTTATAATAATATGGTCTACTACAATCACCCCCTCAAACACACACACAACCCAAAACAGAAAAAGTTTGTACAAATCAAGTTGGTGAAATTAGGAACAGATCTTGTAACCTAACAAGGAAAATATAGTTCTAATACTCGGACACACTTGCTACTTTGGGGAAGCTCCGAAGCAGCAATTAAACAGTACAAGTAATGCTCTTAAGGGGCACTGGCTGCAGTTCGGTAATACATTCCTTTCTTAATGTGACTTGATGTAGATAGAGTGAGGGCCTATCAGGTGTGAAAAGTCCTGCTGCTCCTGGCTTGGAGTGGCCCCCAGACAGTGATTTGGCGACGTCAATCTAGTCATGCTTGATTTCGACACTTAACGTGGTAAAGCAGGATTTCTCTACCCCTGATCAACTTCTCAATTAGCAAGCTGCCTTGTGTAACGGCCTTGTTTTGTGATCCCTCAGGGCTGCTTCAGGGGTCATTAGGGTGAGAAAACTTAAGTACTAGCTCCAGCTCGAGCAAAGCAAAGAGGAGGTAGGAATGGAGGGGAAAGAGCAGAGGAAGAGGTTTGAGAGATTTCCTAAATGCACACAACTCCTTTTAAAGTTGTTTGCTTTCATGGGATTGATTCTTAGCACATTAAGAAGCTAAAGCCTTCAGTATCTTCTTTAAACTGCCTACCTTATCACCATGACAGCTGACAGGATTTTTGACAGAGAAGGAAAGAGATGACTAGCAGGTTAGTAGTTTATTTTACATAGACTAGTTGAGATATTTGTTTTTTATTCATTTCTTCCAGAGTGTATGATTTCTATTAAATATATATGTCATCATTTTTTAGTTGCAGCCGCTTCTACTACACTTGTTTCTCTCTCTCTCTCTCTCTCTCTCTCTCTCTCTCTCTCTCTCTCTCTCTCTCTCTCTCTCTCTCTCTCTCTCTCTCACACACACACACTGTATCATACAATAAGCCATAATTTCATGATTCCCAAATATCTTCTTTCTTGTTTTTACTTACCTCATTTTAATATTTATCTGGAAGTGCTTGCTGCTTTAAATACTATAGTTTTTTCCTTAATATCTAGCATTTGTGAAGCACTTGAAGATTTGTAAAGTTTTTTTTGAAAAAAGCTTTTTATTTTCAAAATATGCGCATAGATATTTTTCAACATTCACCCTTTCAAAACCTTGTGTTGTTCCCACAGTCCTCTCTCTAGGTGCAGATGGCTGTCTCCGTAACAAGATCATTGGAAATGGTCTGAATCACTTTATTGTTGAAAAAAGTCACATTCATCACAATTGGTCATCACATAATCTCCTTGTTGCCATGTACAATGATATAGTAGATCTGCTCATTTCACTCAGCATCAGTTCATGTAAGTCTCTCCAATCCTCTCTGAAATCATCCTGCTGCTCTTCTCTTACAGAAAAATAGTATTCCATAGCATTCATATGCCATAATTTATTCAACCATTCTCCAATTGATGGGTATCCATTCAATTTCCAGTTTCTAGCCACTACAAAAAGGGCTGCCACAAACATTTTTGTAGATGTGGGTCCCTTTCCCTTCTTTAATATCTCTTTGGGATACAAGCCCACTAGAAACAGTGCTGGATCAAAGATAACTTTTTGGGCATAATTCCAGATTGCTCTCCAGAATGGTTGGATTCTTTCACAACTCCACCAACAATGTATCTCTTATTCAAATGTGAGGTCAATCCACTGACCATATGTGGTTCATGTGCAAGATATATATGTGTGTGTAGCAATGGATCCATTACAAAACAAAACAAACAAACAAAAAACAACATACTTTCACTGGTGTTACATGCTTTTCCCAGTTTTCCCACATTCCCTGCAACATTCGTCATTATCTTTTCCCGTCATCTTAGCCAATGTGACAGGTGTGTAGAGGTATCTCAGAGATGTCTTAATTTGCATTTCTCTGATCAATGGTGATTTAGAGCATTTTTTCATGTGACTAAAAATAGTCAAAGTTATTTACGGATATTACATAACATCCTCATAACATCTCTTGGACATAGATGCTATTATTATCCTCATTCTGCAGATGGAGAAACTGAGGAAGATAAAGCTTAAGAGACTTGCCCAGAATCACACTGCTAGTAAGTGCCTGAGGCTGAATTTTAATTCACATCTTCCTTATTCCCAGGTTCAGTTCTAGAACCATCTGTAGCTGTTTGAAAAGATTCATTTACATATAAGAGATAAATGACGACATTTTTATATAAATTTGTTAAGTTCAAAACTTTGAATGCAGTTGGCGAAATATTTTTAGATGTTCTTGAGGGCTGCAGGGTTATTCCAAACTTTGACCTTTCATGCTCTCATTTCAATTTTGATAGAGAAGAAAACTTGAATTTTTCAAGTGATTTAAAGGAGAAAATTTTTTTCACCTATGTATGATACTATCCTGATTAATAGTGACCCACAAATGAACTAAAAGCTGTTGTCATTTTTTTAATTCAGAATAAATTAGACATCTTTTTAGATATACAAGAAAAGTTTCTTTCATAATACTTGATATAGCTAGAAAAAGTATGAGAAAACTTGAGTACTAACGCCAGCTTGAGCAAAGCACGAGAGAGGTAGGAATAGAGGGAAAATTTCATAAAAGGACTTAAATTTACTATTTCAGTCAATATTAGTTAAATCATAGCTTCTTCTTTTGATTTTCTCCTTTTAGAAATGTCACCATAATTGCTATTAGAAAATTATTTATACACATACAAGCGGCTTTTAGTTTTATTATACAGTTGAAGCTTATCTGATTGATTTATGTTGAAGAATATACACATTCCTACAGAGCATTGTAAAAATATAAATTTTATAATTTAGGAATTTAAAATATTCGTATAAACTTTTTTCGGATCTATGATTTTATTGATATAGGTATTCTCTACAGTGTTGTCAATGAATCATATCCTATCCAAACTCGTCCATCCTGTATACAAATCTTGTGTATTTCCTCCTAAAATTATCTGCAGAGTGGGAAGATTCCTACCATGTGTACTAGGGGCTGTCCTCTGCATCTCTTGACAATACAAAAATATCACTGGAATATACAGGCTGTCTATCAGTTATGCCTTGTTGACTAAATGAATAGAACATTTAAACCCCCAGTAATACATCTCTCTGACTTCCTTTACAAGGCTTTCTCACATTCAATTCTTTATTTATACGGTGTTGTAGCCTAATTGGGCTTATCCAAGCACCTTTCCATTACCAAATAGTTACCCTTCAAAGTTAATGTAGTGGTTTTAAAATTCAAAGCATGTAACACCAGTGAAAGTATGTTGTTTTTTTGTTTTTTTGTTTTTTGTCTTGTTTTTTAATGGATCCATTGCTACACACACATATATATCTTGCACATGAACCACATATGGTCAATGGATTGACCTCACATTTGAATAAGAGAAGAACAAACTGGATTGGTGTGGGGATATTGTACACTGCATTTGTATATACACACACACACACACACACACACACACACACACACACACATATGAACAAGACTTATGGTTGGTCTATACAAATACAATTCATGGTTTGTATTGTAGAATTTGGTTTGCTTACTTAGATCATTTGTTTAAATGATGATGGATCTCATCTGGGAGGTGTTCCTTCAATGTTCTAGGGGCTATCACCTTGATATCTGAAACTAGGAGCAACTGGATGGTGTAACCATTTGTAAAGGGAATGTGTCTTTTTGTTCTCTGTACTTCATGTTTTCCATCATGGTGGCAAATAATTTCAATGAACATATTTTTATGATTTTTCTTGCTTGCTTTTAATCATCAGAGGGTATTAGGTATTATAGCAATAAAGGAATTTTATATGATTTTAATGTATTATGTACCTTCTTTGTTGGAAGAGAACCTGTAGGGCAGTATTTTATGGAATGTATGAATTTTTTTTTCTTTTTTATTAGTTGAGAGGCAGTAAGCAAAATAGGACCTTTTGTCTGTATATCTTTTGGTAAATTGTATGAATTTTATTATAAACTCTTTAAAATAGATTTAAATTAGCATTTGTTATGCTGGAGCTGAAAAAGTTGTTTACCATTTAACAAGCATCACAGAAATCCATTTACCATTGATTTGTTCAATTACTTTAAGGAAGATATTTGGTAGTTACATTTTTTTTTTTTTTGCAATCACCTATAAGTGTACAGAGTTTATAAACACATAAAACAGTTATTTATTTTTAATTGAAGTCATGCACTATTTATCCCATCTTCTCTTCATGGTAGTTATTTTAAAAATTAGAATATATAATGTTATTTGTATTATACAAATACATTCATCTCTAAAAAAAAATTAAAACTCATTGTAACACATCACATTTTCTGGCATATGTATGTTTTATTATATTATATTACCTTTCTATTGCATTAAAAGCTAACCACAAAACCCTTTTCATTAGCTACATCTATTCTCTGTTTTGAAGATTATTTTAGTATTAAAGTCCTTACAATTCATGTTTGTGAAGCAGTTTTAGACTTGCAAAGCACTCCCTTTAAAATGTGTCTCAGTCTTTTGGTAAGTCAGGCTATTTAGCACTATGCAGTTTACATATCTTGCCCATAGTCATACAATATCAGGGCTTAGATTTGTATTTGGGCTTTCTGATTGGAAAGTAGAAGATCAAGTATCTTTCCACTACTTCATGTTGACTTTTTAATAAATCAGAAGAGTTATCACCATACTTCATAAATTTGGCATTCTTCTTTTTGAATCTATAAATGTTGATCCTGGCCGTGATACTATTAGCATATGTCCTGAAATGTTACCCTTTTTCTATCTGTAGTTTTGAGGAAATAAAACATTCAATTTAATTTTTCTCTCTACCCTTTGAATAGACTTCTCTGCTTGCCAGGAGCAATTGTAATAGCTTCTCTGAAGGTTTGGGAAGAGTATAAATAATGTTCTATTGAAAGCAGAATGTTGAAACACCATTATACCTCTTACCAGCAGCTGGTGGATGAAATTTTGTTCCCCTAAATTGCACTTGATTCTCTCAGGTTTACCTTTCTCCACATCAGCAGCCAAGAGAAACATAGCTAAATCAATCCTTTCTCCTTAGACCCATAGGAGTAAAATATCTGCTAAAAGTTGTGTGGAGAAACAAGGACTATATATCTAATCCTGGACTTGGTTCTCTTAGGCTAAAGACAGAATAAGAAAATTGGAGGCTTTTTGAAAGTAGAAGAATGTATGTCCTAAGGTTTGGAAATAACTTAATGGGGGGAAAACTGTATTTAGATAACTATAACACTTTCCGTTCATGGTTGAGGATCCTGGATAATTTACATCTTCAAAGTATTTTGTTTACCTCCAGTCCAATATAATTCAAGAAACCTTGAAGGTAGCTTCAGATTCTACCCTCCCACTAAAATACCTATCACTTTAAAGCAACATCTTTGTACTACATGCTTCCTTACAATTAACATTCTTTCTACCCTTTCTTTATCACCACCCTTTAACCATATCAGTAATTTCTGATCTCCAAGTTTAGAGTAAATTCAAAAGTATGTCTTTTTAATTAAAAAAAGATTTTTGTAGAATTTGATCCTTGGAAAATTTTTACTTATTTTTGTTATTTCAGCCCTTTTGTCAGAGTCATATGACCAAATATGTGCTCATGCTTTAAGACATCTAAGAAGAACCATAAAATCCTAGGATGCATTTTATTTGCAATAGTTTGAATTATGTATGTGGCTATATGATTCTGTGACATGGTATAAAGAGGAATTAGCAGGTGTAGATTCTTGTTTTGGCTCTGACATTAATTTTCTGAGTGATCTTGGACAAATCACTTCTCTCTGACTTGCTCCACCAGCAAAATGAGGATTTTTGACTAGAAAATCCTCTAACATCCTTTCTAATTTTAAAATTTCTATGATTCTGAATCTTATCAATTGAACAATTAAGTTACAGGCCTCTCGGGGCTTGGAAAGGAATGGATCTGTACTAAACCTGGATTAATGGCTGTGTTCTGGGAATTCTTTTGAGATCCATGTCCATTTACGAGTGAAGTAAACTCCCTCTCTGATTGCATGCATCAAAATTCCCCAGATGCCTTTAACTACCCAGCCTATTCATCTGAGTCAATTCTCAGTTCTAAAATACAAATTATGAATTTAGATCACAAAACATCCTTTTGTATTATAAATTTTTAAAAATTAATAATAACTAGCATTTACATAAGATTTTGGTTTTTAAAGTATTTTATATATATTTTATCTGATTTGATCCTCACAGCAACCTTGGGATATAGATGCTATATTATTTTATAAACAAAAATCTGAGATTGGAAAGGTTAAGTGATTTGACCAGAATCACATAGCTAGAAGTATATGAAGCCAGACTGAACTCGAGTCATCCTGACTCTTAAGTGTAGCACTATATCTACCATGTCACCTTACTTCTTACATGTATTCTCATTTGTTCAGTGTGGAAACATAGGTTACAGAGACTCATTCACAGGAGGATACTGTAATTTAATGGAAGAGCTAGGCTTGAATGAATGGGGGTTTTCTGACCCTAATCCATCATTCTATTATACCATAATAGCTCTCCAACTTCAGCTCTTAGTGTAGATACTCATACATATAGCATCAGATATGAGTATATGTACATGCATGTACATACATGTGTGCATTGTATATATATTCAAGTGAGAGAATTGCTTGCCTACGTGTGTGTAGAGAGAGAAAGAGGTACTATGTGCCAAAGAATTGTTTTATTAGTTTTACACTTGAATTGCTTATTGTAAAACATGAATCACTTAATGTTAACACAAGTGTGTTAACTACTTAATCTCCTAAAAATATTTTAGTGTATTTAATTTTGTCAACTATACAAAAGAAATCTTGATTAAAGTATAATTAATTTATGGGCTGTATCACTAATCTTGAAATCAGGAAGATTCCTGAAGAAGCATCTGACAGTAATTACTTAACCTCTCCCAAGACTCAGTTTTCTCAGTTTTCTCATCCATAAAATGGGAAGAATAATTTCTGAAGTACTTAACTTACTAATTTATTCACGAATAAGTTATTACTCAGGAAAGCACTTTTTGAAGCTTAAAATACCACATAAATATAAATTATTATATACAATATGTTGCCATAATGCAATTACTGAATAGTGATGGAGCTTAACTGAAACAGAGTCTAATATATTGAATCCTGCTTTACTAATAGGTCCAGTAGTGAAATTAGGGGGGGAAAGACCAAAGAGGTTGTACACAAACAAAACTAATGTTTAAAAAAAAAAAACAGGGTAAGGGAGAGAAATTGAAGCCAGTTTCTGTGATAAAGATCTTATTTTCAACACACACACACACACACACACACACACACACACACACACACACTTTACAACCATCAGAGTGGCAAAGATAACAAAAAAAAAAAAAGGAAATGATATATATTGTGAGAAAAGAAGCACAGTGTTGCTCTACTACTAGAACTGTGAATGGGTATAGCATTTTCTAAATCAATTTGAAATTATAGATAAAATATTACTAAAATGCAAATATTACTAAAGCATGTCTTCTGTCCCTGCTGAATCACTGCTGGAGCTATAGCCCAAAAAGATCCAAAAAAGAGGAAAAGGTCCTATTTGAATTAAGTCATTTATAGCAGCTTTTTGGTGGCTGCCAGAAAAAAGAAATTCTAGAAACTAAAGGATACCCATCAATTGATTAATGACTAAGATATTGCTTATGCATATAATAGGGTATTATTGTGCTGTCAGAAATGAGGAAAGAGATGATTTCAAAAAGATGGAAAGACATATGAACTGATACAGAATGAAATAATCAAAACCTTGAACAAAATTTTCAATATATCAATGTTATAAAAATGAACAGTTTTGAAGATTTATAAATAATGAAGAATGAAATAAACAGAACCAGGATAATAACTTATATAACATATAATAGCACCATAAAAACAAATTACTTTGAAAGCTATAAGAACTGTGATCAATAGAATTATCATACAATATTACAAAGGTCTAAAATAAAATATGTACTTAATAGTTGATGGATTTAGGGTACAAAATGGAATATAGTTTTGTATGTGAATAATAAGTGAATTTGTTTTGCTTCATAATGCATATTTGTTGCAAATAAATTGTTTTTCTTTTCTCCTTTTTCAGTAGGGTAGAAGGTAAGAGGGAGAAAAATAGATTACAATTGGTTAAAATAATACTTTTAAATCAGAATGATGGAGGTGTTATAGATATATAATGTTGCTTGAATTTTCAGATGATGTTACTTTTTTAAGTTTTGCTTAATTGTTTTATTTTATTACAAGACTTCTTATGGAATTTTTGTAATCTATAAATGTTTTCAATATAGCAACAAAATATTAATAAAACTTCTATATACAGTTTAGAGAGAAATTGAATAACAAATGAATATGGAATTATAGAAATCTTTTCCAATGGAGGAAATAACATTGATAATATCATGGATCTTTTGAAATGCAATAGTATGTTAGAAGAATATAAAAAGTACAAAGACTGACTATTTAAAAAAATAGGGGAAGCTACATATTACTTAGCTTAATACCTTTTCTAAACTAGATGCTCAAAAATTTCTTTTTTTTTTCCTTTTCTTTCCTTCTTTCCTCTTTCCTTTTCTCTTTCATTTAGTGTTTTAAGAAATATTAGATTCCCCTTGATATTATCTGTGAAATTTCTCAAGTTAAAAACTTTGGTGCTTAGTTTCCTTATCCATAGAATGAAGATTATCAGACTTTTTACCTTATAGATCATCTCATTTTAAAATTAAAATGATTCAGTGTGCATTCACCAAGGGTATCAGTTCCATACTCAATGGGGGGGGGGGAGAGGGGAGGCAGTATTCAAGGAGCTAAAGATAGGAAGATAAATAAACATTGATGCTGCTTCCAAGGAGGTTTTAGTTTAGTGGTGGCAGGCAGAAGAACAAACACACAAAGAACTGTGAGGAAGGTTTGAAATAACTTGTGGGAGCTCTGATAGGCAGCCAAAATTGGTTAACATAAATAGGTAATAGACTATCAGCAGTACTCATTAGCTTTGAAATAGGATAAAGGAAGCAAATGGACAGGAAATTGGGTTGAAGGTTGTTATTAATTTTTCAACTTAAGGAAACATGTTCTTGGTCATTTAAATATTTACTGTTGCTAGCTAAATTTGTTGACTACTTAATATATGTGCATTGTTGTGTTAAGTCTTAATATGCAAATATATTTGCAGTTTCATCAGTATGGATAATTCTTCTGATGCTGTTCACCAACCTTTACATGTTTGGCTATCTTACATGAATATTGCCAATGTTCTTTCATAAATTCACCTCTATTCAACATGCTGGAAAAGTATTCCCCACTTTCCTTTGAATGAATAGACTATCTTATCAGTTCCTTATATAACACTTTTGCCATGTGACCAACTAAGGACTACTGGCAATAAATAGAAAATGCATTTACTTAATTTTAACTTCTCATGTTCACATAATAATTATTACCTTTCAGAGGATATGTATAGTTAATGTCACCGGGGCATATAGAATCAAATGTTTCAGATTGCATTATATTTTTAATATGAGAATATTGATGAAGTAGAAACTTATTTCAGAAGTAAATCTTAAAAGGAATAGAAATTCACTCAGTTGACTATCTGATCTTTATAACTTTAGAGTCAGCATTCAATCCATTTAGCCACCTAACTGCCTATAGATGAACAATGAACTGGACTAAATTTGAAAAAGAAGATTGGGCTGGATGACTTTTGTTAAATTATAGAGGGTTTTTAGTTATCTCAAAATGCTTTGACACTCAAATTATCTTTTTTCATGTCAATCTTCTGTGATATTCTATGATTAATAACCATATAGTCAGTCTATGAAGAGTCAAAGTTGTGAATGGTCTAAAAGGCACTACTAAGTCACATGGTAGAAATTAGACAACAACAATATATTAGCAAGGATGACTTAAGTGAAAGTGTTTTAAAAGGGAGTACTTTTATCTAAAGAATGTTAAAAGATCTAGCAAAAGGATTCTACTGTTTTTATAGATTCCCTTTGGAAGATTTATATTCAAAAGTAGTCCAGAAAGGTATGATATGCTTGAGTCAATACCTAAAAATCACATCACTTAAAGAATAATTCTAAAATAGGATGGATTTTATTATTGTGCATCTTAGACAATAATGTATATGAAAGGTATGGTTACTACTTAAATCTAGAAGTCAGTCATTAAGAACTTAAGCACTGAGTACATATGATCTAGTAAAAAATTTTCATAGATAGAAAAATATCAGACATTATGCCCCTAATTATGGAGATGTAAACACAAATTAAAAAAAAAAACTAACAAACATCTGTGTGGTCTTTTAACAACACATGTAAGATTTATTAAATGGACATGTATAATTGGGGGAAAACCACTTTCTTTCTTCTTTGTAAGGTTCTATTGTGAGCTATAGTTTTCTCTTTTCAGTGCCATAAACCAGAATGGAAATTAATATAGTGTCTAAATCTGGGTCTGTTTCTAGCATTCCCAACTCTGTAAATTATTCTTGTACTATCAGTCAATCAGCAAGTATTTGTTAGATCCATATAATGTTCCAGGCAATGTCTAGTAGGTGCTATGGATACAGATGACTGATCTTTCAGGAGATATTTGCCTTCTAATAAAAGGGACAACAAATACATATGCAAATATCTACTGCCTAAGTGTAAAATGAGCAAAAGCAAATAGACAAAATATTTAAATTAAGCAAGATTGTTTGGGAGGGGAGAACAAGAAATTATTGAAATTAAGAAAATTACCCATCCTTCTCCTTTAATTTTGTATACTTGACACTTTTTGCCATGTCTTTCTGATTGGAGAAAAAAACAAACATGTTTTGAGAGATGGCCTTTTATTGATTAGATATGCTTATCTAAAGAGCTATAATTTTATTGGTTTATTTCCTCTCTTCTCCAATGCAGATTCCAACTCTTAACAGATAATCTTCATAAGTTGCTGTGGCCAAAAAGAATTCTCTCCTGGTAGATGTTTGAGAAGCTTCTCAGAACTTAGCTTGACTGATTTTCATTCAACAGTCACATTTTTCATTGTCATCCTTATAAACTCAGTCTTTCTGGGCTTACAAAGGTCTACAAGAATTTTTCATTTCTAAGCAGATGGCCTCAGTCATTTTCATATCAGCAACAGGCCATGGAATAGGATATATATATATATATATATATATATATATGTGTGTATATATGTATATAAAACAATAGATATATAACATTACTTGTGATTTTAATAACATTACTCAATAGATATTAAGTATCTATGCAAAAGAAAATGATGAAGAAAATAAGATATAATCTATAGGCAATACGGAAGAGATGAAGACCTAAAATATGATAGGGTAGTGGTGTTTGAATAGAGAGAATGGGAATGATGAGAAAGAAATTGCAGTGGTATAATGAACAATGAGGAATGAAGAAGAAGAAAAAGTTAAAGGTGACTTCTGTGTTCAAGCCTGGAGATAGGGAGATAGTCAACAGAAAAAAGAGGAGGATTAGATTTTGATTTTGAGAAGAAGAAAAAGAGAAACCTAAGTTAGGGATAGTAAGGGTTGTAAATTTAGTATCCAAACTACCAGTGCAGCAGCAAGGTAGAAATGCCCAAAAGAAACTTAGTATTTGGAAATGGAGCTTAAGAGAAATGGGAATGGAGAAGTACTTAATATAGATAAAATATTAAAGCATTCAGAGTAAAGCATTCAAAGGTTAGAGTCTCAAGGAGTTGCCCACAGTTGCTTAAAAAGATGAAGGGTGGCCCTAATCTTATTAAATTAGAGGAACTCATTTGCCAAGATAATGGAATTGGAATTGGGAACTTGAGATAAGAAAAGGTTTAAAACTGTTGTAGGGAGTATAATAAGTCATGAGAAATAACTAGAGCAATTGTTATTCAATCAGTCAACCTAGATTTATTATTTACTATTTGGAAGGAACTTTTAAATAGTGGAGACACATGGAAAGGCAAAAAACAGCCAATATACTCTCAAGGAGCTTACATTCCAGTGGGGGGAAAAAAAAACAAATTGATACATGCGAGATGAGTTCAGAGTAGATAGAAGGTAATCATAGAAAGGATCGCTCTAGCAGTCCTGGGAACCAGGAAAGGTATCCTCCTGAAAGAGCTACTTGAGCTGAGTCTTGAAGTAAGCCAGAGATTCTAAAAAGCACAAATGAGAGAGGAAAAAAGAAAGCATTCCAAGCCTGAGAGAAAAGCAGTAAATGGCAAGGGGAAGGAGAATGTGTGTTATGCATGAGAAAGCAGATCATCAGTGTAAAGTGAAGTTTGAAAAGGTAGGAAGGAGTGGCTTGTGGAGAACTTTAACTACCCAGCATGACATTGTAGTGTTCCCAGTCAGCAGTTTGATGACCTTCTCTAAAGGTTTTCATCTTCACTTCTTCCTGGAGTGTACTTATTGGTAAAAGAAGTAAGAAATGAAACTAGAACAGGAGAGGATTAAGTTATGGAGCATTATTGCATAGAGTGGGGAGAAAGAGAAAAATACATGCCAGAAGGTTAAATCATTGAAGAAAACTGAAATTATACATTATAATTTATATATGTAGATTTTTAAAAGAAGCAACAATAGTCCAGTCAGCCTGATAACATGGAAAAAAAATACCATTTAACAGAGTTTGCTGAATGACACTTAGAGATCAAGAGTCTACAAATGGTATGAACTCAGAATCTCTAATTTTAAATGTTTTCCTATGTAAATGTCTGGAATAATTCAGTTATGGAAATTAAACAAGTGCCCCACATGGGCACAACTTACTTACTTCTATATAAGTGTGCCCAGCTATATGGAAAGGATAAACTTAAAATAGATTTGGAATTATTATATAATAAAATTATTATTTATTTATAAAATTCATTCCTAATAGCAAAGGATTCTTTAAATAGCAATCTCCTCTAGGGCATTTTAAGCTATGATTAAATTCACACAAAATTGATTTACTAATCTGTGTTGGGCAAAAGTATATTTTTATATGCAAATAATATAAATGTAACAATACAGTGTGCAATAAGTAAATATTTGTTCAACAACAAACAACATTTTAACATATGAAATCTGTGTATTCTTTGAGAGGATGGCCTTTTCATCAAGAATAGACATAAAGTCTAAGTTTTAGCAGTAATTTACTACTTAATTAATAAGATTCAGTGGAGAAAGTGAGATGTGATGTCCCATCTTTTTTTTTTTTTTTTTTTTTTTGTTTGTTAGTACTTTAATAGTACTAGAGCATTTTAATTTTTTTTCTGCTACTTTTCTAATTTGCTCTTATTCTGAAAAGTGAACTCATCAACAATTCACAATACAAAAAAAATGGCTCTTTTCTAACTTCTAAGGAAAATGTTCTTTGTCTTTATAATATTTATAAGGAAACCAGTATGAAGCTATAAAAGAGCTATTCAACTGAAATGTTTGTATTTTTGTATCCCTAGAAAACAAATATCCCTTCTAGCCATCTCTACTTTTATAAGAAACTTTTCTATGAAGCATGTTAACCTGAGATTACTTCTATTTTAGAGTTACATAGATAGCCCTGATATAAATTTAAATTGAAACTTCTGGAGTTTACTAAAGAATAA